>NW_015167113.1:205313-206797 GCF_001447785.1 Gekko japonicus | reverse complement strand
ATTGTGTGACTCAGAGTGTTGGACTGGATGGGCCTTTGGCCTGATCCAACATTGGCATCTCTTATGTTCTTATGTTCTTGAGTCACACAAACACACAAAATCTTTATTGGCATGAAAGCACAAAGCATCATGGGAAAAATTTGAGTCCCTCGTGACACCTTTAAGACCAACAGAGTTTTATTCCTGGTATAAGCTTTTGTGTGCACGTACGCTTCTTCAAATAGATCAAGATGGGTCGCTGTGTTAGTCTGCCTGTAGCAGTAGAAAAAGGAGCTGCGGTGGCTCAAGTGGTTAAGACGCTGAGCTGCAGTCTGTGGAAGGTCGGTAGTTCAGCAGTTCGAGACCCGAGTGTGCCGCATGACGGAGTGAGCTCCCGTCTCTAGTTCCAGCTCCTGCCAACCTAGCAGTTTGAAAGCAAGAAATGGCAAGTAGATAAATAGGTACCACTTCGGTGGGAAGGGAACAGTGTTCCGTGCGCCTTGGTGTTTAGTCATGCCGGCCACATGACCACGGAGACGTCTTCAGACAGCGCTGGCTCTTCGACTTTGAAACGGAGATGAGCACCGCAACCCTAGAGTCGGATTCGACTGGCTTTCGAGCAAGGGAAACCTTTACCTTTACCTAGCAGTAGAAAAGAGTAAGAGTTCAGGAGCACCTGAAAGACTTAACAAAATTCGTGGCAGGGGAGGAGCTTGCATGAGTCACTACTCAGGACAGGTATACCTGGAATGAAGCTTGGTTGGTCTTCAGGGTGCCCCTGGAGGACTCAAACTTCGTTCTGCTGCTTCAGACCAACGCAGCTGCTCATCTGAATCTATACACCCCATGATGTATTTCCAAAACACAAAAAGACGTCCAGAGGCGGTAGCGAACTCTGATTATCAGCAGCTGCTGGCAAGCGCGGGTGGATTGCCTTTGCTTGCGTTGCTTCCCAGACGAGGCACCTGGTTGGTGGCTGTTGAAGGCCAAGTGGGTCTTGGTCTGATCCATTCCCGCCTGGTTCTAGATTGCATGTTCACGCTGGGAGGGGGAAACGGGCACCACGTTTGGAGGCAGCAGCCTGTTTCTCTGTCCTCAAGCGGCCCCCTCTTGCCGGCTGCAGGCGGTGGTGCGAGAGGACAGTCCAGGTGACGGAGGAGGAAGTGGTCAGCCCCCGGCGTGAGGAAGTGGTGCCCTGCTCCGATGTCTACCAGTACAACATGGCGGGCTGGCATCTGGACCGAGGCAGGATGCACCAAGCCTATGGCAGAGAGGGAAGCCACTCCCAGGTGGGATCCAGCACCACCCTCTGCTACATCTACAAGTGAGTACACTCGCAGGGGGATGGGGGGGGGGGGGAGAAGGTCGGGGTCTGGACCGAGGCAGGATGCACCAAGCCTATGGCAGAGAGGGAAGCCACTCCCAGGTGGGATCCAGCACCACCCTCTGCTACATCTACAAGTGAGTACACTCGCAGGGGGATGGGGTGGGGGCGGGAGAAGGTC
>NW_015167113.1:189908-203906 GCF_001447785.1 Gekko japonicus | reverse complement strand
AATGTTTGTGGTCCAAACTTTCATGGGCTTCTGCTTGCTTGCACCTGGTATGCATATAAGCCCTGCCAGGGTCGTATGGGGCTAAACCAGGCACAGAGCTGGCAAGATAATTTAAGAGAAACAAAATGTCCAACTCTCTAATGCACAGAATCATAGAATCCTAGAATGTGAGAGTTGGAAGGGACCTTGCAGGTCATCTAGTCCAACCCCCGGCACTCTGCAAGAGCAGTGTTCCCTCTAAGCTGAGTGAGTGTGAGCCAGCTCACAGTTTTTTAGCCTCCAGCTCACACATTTTTGTCTCAGCCCTGGGAGGACAGCTCCAGAGCAAACTAATTTATACAGCTGCCAAATCACTCATTCACAACTTGAATACCAGGAGCTCACAAAGTAGAATTTTTGCTCACAGGACTGCACACCTTAGAGGGAGCCTTGGGTGTGGACTGTATGGCGTTATACCCCGCTCTCCCCAGGCTCCAATCCCAGATCTCCCAAAGGGGCTCTTTGCTCCTCATCTCACAACAAGCTCTGCTTATCCCAGAGTGGGCAAGGCAGTGGAAAACCCTCGGGTCCCCCTGATTTAACATCTTGTGTCAGTGAAGAGGCGTCTTTGGCTCTTGCCCACTGCACCCCGGCCCTCGGAGGGCAGAACTGGCTCTGTAAGACCGGGGGGGGGGACACAACCAGGGGCAAGACCCTGCTCCCACTTCCACGCATGTGTCACCCGACGGAACTTTGGCTGCATAAATCCCGTTCCTGAATCCTTCCAAATGGAGAGTTGGGGGTGGTTCAAGTCCAAAACCATCAGTCCTGATGTGCCCTGTAAGACCGGGGGGGGGGACACAACCAGGGGCAAGACCCTGCTCCCACTTCCACGCATGTGTCACCCGACGGAACTTTGGCTGCATAAATCCCGTTCCTGAATCCTTCCAAATGGAGAGTTGGGGGTGGTTCAAGTCCAAAACCATCAGTCCTGAAGCTGCTACAGAAGAAGGTGGCAGGCTGGATCCTGAGCACCGTCGTGGAAGGGACTTGGGTCTTTGCTGTGTCCCCCACTGCCAGGCAGTTACTTCCGACCCCTGGGAAGTAGATTCTTGAGGTCACTCACAGGGCCCCTGTGAACTAACAGCAGTATAGTTCGGGGGATGCTGGAGGGAGAGTGAAGGAGGGAAAGCATATGAGCCACAAGGTCTAGATAGGAACTCTCAGTCTGGGGCAAGGGATGCTCTGGATTCTGGGTGCTTTGGCGGGGGGGCAACAGTGAGAAGGGCTCCTAGTGTCCTCCTGGCCCCACTGCTGGGCCTCCCGATGGCCCCTGGTATTTCTGGCCCCTGTGTGACAACAGAGTGTTGGACTGGATGGGCCTTTGGCCTGATCCAACATCGGCGTCTCTTCTGTTCTTATGTAACATGTTTTCAAGGTAACCTATTTTATCATTGGGTTGTGAAACATGAATGCTGTGAAGAAGACAACTTTTGCAAAATGGCATCTTCAGCATCCTTCAGAAAGGGGACTTTGGACCCAGCAAAACCATACGAGGTTTTGCTTAGTAAAGTTTTAAAAAAGGAAGTCCAAGGCATGTGCCTGGGGCTAGATTGGTCCTGACCGGGATGGCCCCCGCGAGCCCAGTCCCACCAGGTCTTGTAAGCTAAGTGGGGTTGGCCTTGGTTAATACTGGGTATGAGTTTCCGTGTGCATGCACGCTTCTTCAGAGGATGCCCATGGAAGCTGATAGCCAGAGATTTAAACTTTGCTAGTCTTAAAGGTGCCACATTCTTCCTCTGAGAGAGGACAAAGCTCTTCCTGCCTCCGCTGTGGCTGGCTCCATACCTGTTTTCTTCTCTGTTTCAGGCCCGAGGCCACGAGGCCCCTGGTGTGGAACCGCACAGTGCGCGCTTGCTGTGAGGGATGGAGTGGACCCCATTGCTCAGAAGGTAAAGTGGGGGGCGGTGGGAGCTGGAACTTGGGTGTGTGTGTGTGTGTGTACCTTGTGGCTAATAGCCACTGATGGACCTCTGCTCCATATGCTTATCTAATTCCCTTTTGAAGCCGTCCATGCTTGTAGCTGCCACCACTTCCTGTGGCAGTGAATTCCATGTGTTAATCACTCTTTGGGTGAAGAAGTACTTCCTTTTATCCGTTCTAACCCGACCGCTTAGCAGTTTCATGGAGTGCCCACTTGAGTTCTTGTATTGTGAGAAAGGGAGAAAAGTACCTCTTTCTCTACATGCTCTTTCCCATGCATAATCTTATAAACCTCAATCATGTCACCCCTCAGTGGTCGTTTCTCCAAGCTAAAGAGCCCTAAGCGCCTTAACCTTTCCTCATAGGGAAAGTGTACCAACCCTTTTATCATTCAAGTTGCCCTTTGCTGCACTTTTTCCAAAGCTATAATATCCTTTTTAAGGTGTGGTGACCAGAACTGCACACACTTCCTGCCTCCGCCGTGGCTGGCTCCATACCTGTTTTCTTCTCTGTTGCAGGCCCGAGGACACGAGGCCCCTGGTGTGGAACCGCACAGTGCGCGCTTGCTGTGAGGGATGGAGTGGACCCCATTGCTCAGAAGGTAAAGTGGGGCGTGGTGGGAGCTGGAACTTGGGGTGGGTGGGTGAGAGAGAGAGCAGGCCACAGATCCCCTGCTTGCAGAGAGTTCCAGGTCCTGAATGTGAGGTCCAGCTGCACATCCGGGGGATGCCCGGAGCTGTGATATTCCACTCCGTGGCCAAAGCTCGACCAGCAGCCATGCCTCCCTGACTCTCCCAGGATCAAGTCTGGTAACCATGCTGGATTGACAGGGTAGTTCTCTGTTTGCTGTGCTCACAGTTCAAGCACTTTTGAGGTATTTACATGGAACTGAAAATGTCTTTTAGTCACCTGGTGTGGGCATGAAATAGATCCCAAACTAAGCTACAGAAGGGAGAAAGAACATTGAGAGTTTCACGAAGCATGATACCAGCTACTGGGGTGGGGTGGGGGGATCTATACTTCATTAAATACTGGCAGTACAGGAATAAAATAGTAGCAAAAATCCTAGGGAGAAAGTATTTGAAAACCAAAGAGCAGTTAATACTGTCAGAGCCCATTTGTTGTAGTGGTTAGGAGCGCGGACTCAGATCTGGGAGAGCCGGGTTCGATTCCCCACTCCTCCACATGCAGCTGCAGGTGTGGCCCTGGGTCAGTCACAAGTTGTCTCAGAGCTGTTCTCTCACGAACAGTTCTCAAAAGAGCTCTCTCAGCCCCACCTGCCTCACAGGCAATGTTCCCTCTAAGCTGTGGAGTCTTGTGAGCAAAAGATTCTACTTTGTGAGCTCCTGGCATTAAGGTTGTGAGTGAGCAATTTGGCCGCTGCACAAATTAGTTTGCTCTGGAGCTGTCCTTCCTGAGCTGAAACGAAAAATATGTGAGCTGGAGGCTAAGAAACTGTGAGCTAGCTCACACTAACTCAGCTTAGAGGGAACACTGCTCACAGGGTGTCTGTTGTGGGGAGGGGAAGGGAAAGGAGATTGGAAGCTGCTCTGAGACTCCTTCGGGTAGTGAAGGGCAGGGTATAAATCTAATCTTTCTCCTTC
The DNA here is from genome assembly GCF_001447785.1 of Gekko japonicus. Lineage (NCBI taxonomy): Eukaryota > Metazoa > Chordata > Lepidosauria > Squamata > Gekkonidae > Gekko > Gekko japonicus. The sequence goes on along the minus strand of NW_015167113.1, from coordinate 200,340 downwards.
TTCGTTTACCCTATACATCAATTTCAGGTTTCCTGTGAATACCATGGTGGCAAAGAGGGCCTCAATTTGAACAGTATCTGTTAATTAAATGCAAAATGGCCCCTGTTTGGCACATGTTGGCTGCCTTGGGCTCCCTGCAGTGGCAGAACATTTGGGGGATGAACCGTAGCCTACTCTCTGATTTGTTCTCTCCCCCCTCCCTTTCTCCTCTCTTCCCACCCCCTTCCAGGAATGGGGCTGGCAGGCCGCTGCTTTTCCACCTGGCAGTGCCAGGACGTGCCAGGGATGCAGAATCTCTCATTGGTCAGCATAGACGAGTGCTGCGGCCGCCCTGGGGGGCACAGCTGGAAGAACTCCTCCTCCGGCATCTGCTTCAGCTGCTCCTACGTGCCCAAGAAAGGTGGGGGGACGGGGACAGGTCATGTATTTCTTTCAGGTGGGGCCTGGAGATTTCCTGGGGTGACAACTGGTCTCCAGACAGCTCCAGAGGGTAAATGCAGTGGCACACTGTACGTACTAGGGGAAGTCCTCCCCCAAATCCACCCTCCCCAGGCACTGCCCCCAAATCTCCGGAATGTCCCAGGCCAGAGCTGGTAGGCCAAGTGGAGACAACCCCAAGACCCTTCCTGGACCCTGGGAGCCAAAGGCAGGATTGAGCCCCAGCAGGATCCCATCTGATAAAGGGGGGGGGAGGAAGCGTGGGGGAGGCTGTTCCCTCCACGCCCTGCTTGTGGGCCTCCCAGGAGCATCCCTTTGGCCGCCGTAAGAAACAGGAGGCCGAGTTAGATGGCCCCCTGACTACCCATGAGAGGGATTTGCGGCGGAGAGTACAAGAGTCCCACGGGCCCCGTCACGGTGGGAAGTCCAGTTTCTCCCACCGACTGAGGCTGAGGGAAGAAATTATGGGTCTGACAAAAAAAGAGAGCATCAGCCCCCCCCCAGCCTATTGGTCTCCTCTTCCTAATGGTGAGTGTGTGTGGGGGGGGTGTTAAAGGCCAGTTGGCAAAAAGAAGGGGGAGGGAGCGAATTTTGAAAACTCCCGAGACCCTCCGATCACCTTGAACTGTTGGGCCGATTTCACACAAGAGCTGCGCCGAGGTCGTGCCTCCCTTTGCTCCGCTGCAATCGGTCAGTTTCCCACTCGAAGCCGCGCGGCTGCATTCTGACCCGCGGCCTCGCCCGATTTCCCCCGCGGTTTCGCCCGATTTCCCCCGCGGTTTCGTGATCTTGTTTTTTGAGGATGGAAATCGGGCAAAGCCGTGGGTCAAAATGCGGCCACGTGGCTTTGAGTGGGAAATCGACCAATAGAAATGGGGCAAAGGGAGGCTCGACCGCGTCACAGCTCTTGTGTGAAATCGGTCTTGCCAAGTAGAACCCTGAAAAGTATGCAGACGGGAGCGATCTCAGCTCAGATTTTTACTTAGATCAGAACAAGACAAAGAGCCGGCTCGCAGGCCGGTGTATATAACCCAGGAAACACCCCCACACACCACACCCGTGATTGGCTATTTAGAGTGTCCGAGAGATCCATAGGCTCTTGGTCGAGATCCGAGCCCTCCTACTGGTGCAGGCTAGGATCCGCTTGACCCTTTGTTCTCATTCCCGAAGCTCTGCTACTTCACCTGACCACATGGTGACCAGGTTGCCTCCGCGGTTGGGGATGAATACATTACAAACCCGAAATACAAATCAGGTTTAATTCAACAAGGAGGGCTGGGGAACCAATGCAGCAGGGTCCAGGGACATAAAACTTGTGTGTGTGTGTGTGTGTGTGTGTGTACACACACTGTGATGCCCTCCTTATTGGGGAGGACTAGTTTCACTTTAAAAGTTCTCTTTATTTGGTTTAACTGGGTATATTCTGCTGCCACCAGGAAATTTTAAGGATTTCCCAACCTTTATGCTTATAATGTTGCTCTTACTAGTTTGGTAGACCGAGTTCAAGGCTTACGAGGAACTATGTGGTTCTGGGAAGTATTTCATTCAGAGCTGGTATAAACTTGGATAAAATAGGATTTATTGAAATAACTACTAAATAAGAGGGTGGTACAATGTAACTAGTAATGTGTAAATGTTGAACAATTGCTTTGGTCTCACACACAATCTTTTCCCTCACTGACAGGGATCTTTTCATGTAACTTTGTGACACTTGTTTATCTCAATGCCTTATATGTTCACTGTTTCACTCCACTTTGTTATGACACTCAGACTTTCCTTTAACTTTTCTTCACTTAAACTTTATTTTTTCCTATATGCTCAGCTTTCAGCTCTCTTTCTCTTTCTCACTGAACAACCGCAGCTGTCCACTTCTAACTGCTTCAACACAGAACTGCCTGTCTACATCAACTGTCAACTTGTAACTGAAACTCCTGACTGACTCACATACTCATCCACCCAGATTCACTTCCAAACCCCCCCCCTTCTCTTTCAACCACCAATCATACCACACTGGCCTCTCTCAACCACTCTAGTCTATCTACCACAGCCATGCAACCAAACCTTTAAAGAGACACACACACAAAAAAAACAAGGAATCATTACACACACACACACACACACAATCTATGTATGAAAACATGGACAACAGAATGCCACACTGGGGCATCAGCTAGGGTTGCCAGCCTCCAGGGGGCAGCTGGAGATCTCCTGGGATTAAGAACGGATCCCTAGGTGACAGAGATCCATTCACCTGGAGAAAGTGGCCACTTTAGCCTTATTCCCCGTCGAAGCCCCTCCCCTCCCGAAGCCCCTCCCCTCCCCAGTCTCCGGGCCTCTCCTCAGCCTCAGAACCTCAGGGTCACTTCCTCGATCTGCCCCGCTGCTTGGTTTGGAGCAGACTACTGGGGCAGGGGGACTCTCGTCCCCCCCCTCCTGTACTGTATCGATACGGCTGCCAGCCTCCAGGTGGCACCTGGCCGCCTCCTGCTATATTATAGTTCCGCAGGGCCTGTAAGACGGAGCTCTTCTGCCAGGCCTTTGAGTAGGAGCCGCCACTGCCACTACCATCACCGTGCCATTATAGAGCAATGCCGCCGGTGGGCCGGGTAACATCGATTTACGGCCCTAGTCCTCCCCCGCTGTTGTACAAGTTGTTGGGAGTTTTTATTCTTGCATCCGATGCATTGAATTTTAACTGTTTTATCCATTTATATTGTATGCACTACGTGCCCTATGTAAGCCGCGCTGAGCCTACTCGCGGGGAGGGCGGGGTATAAATGCAATTAAATAAATAAATAAAATAAATATGTATCACTAGAATTCAAGTCATAATGGCTTTATGTAGTCTGAAGGTGTCGTACTGTATAGCTCAGAAGAGAAGCTGTAGCTAACTGGACATTGTCCATAGGTCACAAGCTCTTTTTCCGCTACTGGCCTCAAAACTGGTGGTTGCGGAGGAAAGAGCCGTGAAGTCACAGGCGACTTATGGCAATCCCTGGCAGTTTTCAAGGCAAATGATGTTCGGAGCTGGTTTGCCAGTGCCTGTCTCATGTAGACAAAACAAGGGGGGAAACATCAGGAGGACTGATACGCTGCACTGAAGCGCTTGATAGCCGGGAGGCCACTGATTAAAAGAGATTTCCTAGACCAGTATTCCTGCTCAGGCCATCAGCCCCCTCGGCGCTTCTGGCTCGTTCGGGGCATCTCCGGCGGGCCTTTGCCACCTGCGTGACCTGGGCGGGCATCCACTATCGCAGCTTTGACGGCAAACATTTCCGCTTCCACGGGAACTGCACGTATACCTTTGCCGCCGCGTCTGACGGTACCTGGGCTGTCCAAGTCTCCTCTGGTCGGGGGGGCTGCTTGCCCGGCCTCTGCCACAGGGTAAGGGGGGGCAGGACACAGCTCCAGAGTTTACACTTGTGGCGGGAAGTGATTGCCACACGTGGCAGGCCAGCATGGTGTCCTTGAGACTGCTTCGCCTGCCAGTGCAGCACCGAGGCAGCAGGGCTTCCACGTGGCAGGTTGCCCCACGTTTTCCCGGCCCCAGGCCCCGTGCCGTGGCCACCCCGCCTCAATCCATTTTCGTTGGTTTTTAAGATCAGTAATTGAATATCGTTCTATTGTTTTGACAGTCTGTGTATCAGGTCCTCTGAATCCCCAACTTTATTGCTTTTTTAAAGTAAGTCTCTATCCCCTTTTGCTGTCAAGATATGCCTTTCACCTTATATCACCGCAACTGAAGGATCTGGAGATTTACTTTAAAAAAATAAATATTTTCTGAAACCTGATAGACAGATTGTTATGTTAGAACAGGGGTCATTTGTAGAAAACGAGGTGCAGGAGCTCATTAGCATAACTTATTTGCATATGCCACACCTCCTGACATCACCGGAAGTGTGTCAGAAGGCAACACCCACCACTCAGGCTCCACTGGACTGTTCTGGATTGCTAGCTGTTGGGGGGGGGGAGGAATGTGCAGATCTGCCCTCGCAGAGGAGGGAGAGGTGGTCCCTGAAGGCGGGCCGAGGGGGGGGCTCTGCAACTTACCTGGCTGCTTCTTGCTCCTACTGGCCCAACTGAGGGCTACTGAGAGCAGGGGGCAGGGCTTGTTTCATGTGCCTGCCCCCTGGGCTCCTTACTGCCGGAGCTCTGCTCCTGTGTGCTCCCACAGGAAATGACCCCTGTGTTAGAACAATATTCAAGTCACCCCGGTTTAGAAAGCAAAAGAGCCCCTTGGTGGAGAGGAGAGGAAAGAGTTGCTGGGGAGGGGGTCATGGAAAATGGCTGTCATGTAGGTGGGACCAGGAAAATCCAAACTTTCCCACCCAATCCAAACAGCAGCCCCCCAAGCTTTGCTCTGATCTTTCCCAAAACTTTGCAGCAAAGGAGGTTTAGGAAATGTTGGAGAAAAGCTGGAGAAACCTCAGAAGAGGCTGTGGGGAAGGGGGGGGGACCCACTCCCCAGTACCATCAAACCTGGGGCAAATAACCTCCGTGAGAAAGGTCTAAGAAAAACAGCCCAGGGTGAGCCCCAGAAGCTGAGCAGGATGGCCAGGCCTCAGACCCAGAAAAGGCACCATAATAAGGTAAAGAGTTCTTCTGAGCATCTAGAGAATCCCTTCTCGTCATCTCACACTGTTGCAGATGTGAGGCCGTGGCTTGGGCCCAATTCTTTTGAAATCAGAAAAGCCAGAGAAGGGGTCACAGTGCGGAGATTCATGTCAACAAACAAAAAACCACTGTGATAAAATTAACAATGACACATTTAATAATTCTGTGAGCATCAATTTGTGAAGCTATTATTCTGACAACATAGTTAGAGAATTCTGACATAAACAAAGCAAAGTCCAAAGCAAATGTGTGCAAAAACCGGTGTGCTCATCGAGGATATGATTATGTTGGACTTTGCTTTGCTTGTGTCAGAATTCTCTAACTATATTGTCAGATGAATAGCTTCACAAATTGATGCTCACAGAATTAGTAAACGTGTCATTGTTAATTTTATCACAGTGGTTTTTTGTTTGTTGGCACCAATTCTTTTGAAGCCTGCCTTTATTGGCCCGTCTATGAAACGGGGAAATGCGCACATGATTTCCATTTGCCAGTCTGTGTATGTTTGGCCAACAATCTTTAATCATTTCAAAGGACTAAGTTGGATTTTTTTAAAATTGGGGGAAGGGCAAGAAAAGGATGTGGTGGTGCTGGCAGTGGGGCACCAATGGGATACAGAGAAACTGGCCCTTGCGGGGCTTTCTGAGGAGATGAGGGTAAGAAAAGGGGATTGGTTCAGGCCCCCCCACACACACACCTTGGACGGAACAGATTCTTTGGATCTGTCCCCAGAGATCGTGGAGAGCTTCCATTCCCTCGCACAAGAGACATTCACTGTGGGTTGCGCCTGCTGACAGTCACCATTTCCCCCCTCAAACTTTTCTTCTGCTCATTGCGGGCTGGAAGCTTGCCTTTGTTCATTGAAAAATGTGTGCTTTGAGGAACGTGCTTGTGTGCATGCACCGGGCAGCCCGGTCCTTCCCCTGGGGAGTAGGATGGGTGCCGGACAGAGACTGGTCCCTCTTGGCTGTGGCAGCTTCTGCCGTCGGGTCCTGAGGGGCCCCAAGAACCGTCCACCCTGCATGAGCCATGAATGCAGTGCTGAGGAACAGGGCGAGGTTGTCATTTCCCCTTCTTTTTCCCGCAGGCCCTCCACATGCTGTTCGGACTCGACTCAGTAGAGGCTGAGGGGCGGAGCGTCTCCGTGAACGGTGCCGCGGTGCTAGAGGGGGAGCCACGGATGCAAAAAGGTGAGGGGCGACCTGTGGGGCCAGGCCTGCTATTTCCCCTTAGAGACCTGCAGTGGAGAAGAAACCCCTGAATCCTCCCCCAGTTGAGCTGGAAGACTCCAGCACCCGAAAGGGACAAGAAACGGGTCCCAGCACCAAGGGAAGCTGCGGCTCCCAGCCACCCTCCCACTTCCTCCCGGAGGGGACCCCAAGTGTTTTGTAGCCCTCACAGGGTCAGGTGCCATGCACAGTGCCAGGTACCGATCGATTTAGAACATCCCTGCCTTGATTGCCAATCTACGATTGCAGCACCACTTGAAGAGAGATCCAGGTGGGTCGCTGTGTTGGACTGAAGCAACAGAAGAAAGTTTAAGTCCAGTGGCACCATTCAGATAATCAAAGTTGAATTTGTGTGTGTTAAATACTGGGTTCTAGATGCATTGCAGTAATCAGCTCTGGTTTATTAAGTGATTTCAGCAAACTACAAGACAACTAGCAGGGCTGGAGCCCTGCTTATAAGCATGCAAAATGCTACACCCAACACACACCCACTCCCAGTGATAGGCTATTTACATGACACTACTTATCTATTAGGAGCTGCGGTGGCTCAAGTGGTTAAGACGCTGAACTGCAGGCTGTGGAAGGTCGGTAGCTCAGCAGTTTGAGACCCAAGTGTGCCGCATGACGGAGTGAGCTCCCGTCTCTAGTTCCAGCTCCTGCCAACCTAGCAGTTCGAAAGCAAGAAATTGCAAGTAGATAAATAGGTCCCACTTCGGTGGGAAGGTAACAGCGTTCCGTGCGCCTTGGTGTCTAGTCATGCCGACCACATGACCACGGAAACGTCTTCGGACAGCGCTGGCTCTTTGGCTTTGAAACGGAGATGAGCACCGCAACCCTAGAGTCAGACTCGACTGGCTTTCGAGCAAGGGAAACCTTTACCTTTACCTTACTTATCTATTGGGTAGCCCCAGGATCCTGGTGAGCTATTGTTCTAAAGTAGTAAGCTCGACCTGTTCCTGGTGCAGCTTAAGGAATGGCTTAGTCTCAATACATAACAGTGTGCATTCAGTATCTGAAGAAAGGTGCGAGCACACGAACGCTTATGCCCAGAATTAAACTTTGTTGCTCTGAAAGGTGCCCCCGGACTCAAGCTTTGGCAGCATCAGGACAGCAGTGAAAAGTGTGCATCTTTGAATCTATCACAACGTTGCTGAGGATGCTGAAAGGTTCTGCTTGGGCTGTGTGCAGTTGCGCGTGGCTCACGCCTTATACCCAGCACCCTCCAGGGCACTGCAAGAGATCCCGACTCCTCGCCATGTACTAGTTCACCGATGCTTCAAAAATATTACCAATCTGAGCGCCTCTTAGGTCACTTGTTATGGGGAACCACGCTTGCCCCCCCCACAGATGAGCACCGCCCCCTCAGACAAAAATCATTTAAAAAAATATATTAATGTAAGATGTGCATGGGGTTTCCAAAACGACCCTGGGCACAGTCATGGAAGCTTCAGTCTCATAAGATATTTAAAAATGCAAAAAAAGAGATTGCAATAAAATAAAATGAAATTGTAAAATGCGAAAGGGGGGGGGAGTTGGAGATCCCCCCCCCACGGCTTACACAGAAAAGCAGCCTGGAATTGCATCTCTCCAATCAGAAGGACTAGAGGAGGACTAGAGGTCTCAGCGGAGCCGGAGTTGCTGCTGCTTCTGCTGCAAGAGGAGCAGCAGGTGTGGCTGGGGCGTCCCCCAGATTTCCCCACGCTCCACCAACCAAAATTCCCCCCCCCTCCCCAGGTATTACAGCAGAAACTCTGACTTCCCCATTTATCTGTAAGGCATGGGCTGGGGGCCCTTGTATGGGAAAACTGGAGAGGAGGCGTGGGGCGCCTGGCCCTTTCCCAAAGGGTTGCCAACGTCCAGGTGGGGGCTGGCCACAGCCTATTGGTCTCCTCTTCCTAATGGGGTGTGTGTGTGGGGGGGGGTAAAGGCCAGTAGGCAAAAAGAAGGGGGAGGGAACGAATTTTGAAAACTCCCCAGACCCTCCGATCACCTTGAACTGTTGGACCGATTTCACACAAGAGCTGCCCCGCAGTCGTGCCTCCCTTTGCTCCGCTGCTATCGGTCAATTTCCCACTCAAAGCCGCGCGGCTGCATTCTTACCCGCGGCTTCGCCCAATTTCCCCCGCGGTTTCGCCCGATTTCCCCCGCGGTTTCGTGATCCTGTTTTTTGAGGATCACTCCGCATTCCTTGGAGATGGGCACAGCTGAGGGAGGAACGGCCTTGGGGGCGGAGGCTTTGGCAGAGGAAAAGCAGCAGCGATAGAAGAGGCTGGATGCCTCTCCCCCCCACCCCTGTTTTCTCCATTATTCAATCAAATGCCAGGTCTTCGCTAGGGTGATGTTCCTTGGAACCAGTGTTCCCTCTAAGCTGAGTTAGTGTGAGCTGGCTCACAGTTTTTTAGCCTCCAGCTCACACACTTTTGTCTCAGCTCAGGAAGGAGGGCTCCAGAGCAATGTTCCCTCTAAGCTGTGGAGTCTTGTGAGCAAACATTCTACTTTGTGAGCTGCTGGCATTAAAGTTGTGAGCGAGCAATTTGGCTGCTGCATCGATTAGTTTGCTCTGGAGCCCTCCTTCCTGAGCTAAGACAAAAATGTGTGAGCCAGAGGCTAAAAAACTGTGAGCTAACTCACACTAAATCGGCTTAGAGGGAACACTACTCCCGAGCCAACTGATTTATGCAGCAGCCAAATCATTGGCTCACAACTTTCATGCCAGGAGCTCACAGAAGTAGATTTTTTGCTCACAAGACTCCACAGCTCAGAGGGAGCATTGGTTGGGACCAGCCCTGTAGCTAGGGAATTTTGGGGGAGGGGGCCTCGGGGGGGGCACCGGCTAATTAAATCAAAGCATAATGGAGGCAGCAGGTTGGGGCACTTTGGGGTCAACCTGGGAAAGAGGGGGCCCAGAAGAAACACTAGGGGGCCAGGCCCCGTGGGCCCCACGTTTGCTACGGGCCAGGTTGGGACCCTCCACTGGAGTCTGGGATCCCAATATGACGGGAGCAGCCCAAGTTCCTGTGAAGAAGGAACCCCACTTCTCCGGCTTGGGAAGTCCCTGAAGAGTGCAGGTGGGTGGGAAGAGAGTAGCGCCTGGGAAGTGGAGGAGGCTCAGCAGGGATGCCAGGCCATAGAGCGGGGGTGTCGAGCTCATTTGTTACGAGGGCCGGATCCGACATAAACGAGACCTTGTTGGGCCAGGCCACGTGGGTCATAAAATGGAATGCCAGGTAGAGAAACTTTATAAAGGACGCAAACACAAAGGGGTGTTTTTTTTACTTAAAATAAAAACACGCTTAAAACAGCAGCACTCTGCAATATTTTGTTTATTTAGCAGTGTTTGGTGATAACTGACACCTCTTGCTCTGAATTATTGCATCAAAATGGCTGTGCTGTTGCAATCTTGAGTATGCTGTTCAGGTGTGTATCTGTAAGGTGCAGACATGCAGCAGTTGCAGATACGATGACGCAGTAGCAGAACTGGAAGCAGCAGCAGAAGACAGCCAGTTCCACCGCAGGCCTGACAGAAGCCCTCCAGGGGCCTGATCCAGCCCCCGGGCCGCATGATATTGTATGCACTACGTGCCCTGTGTAAGCCGCCCTGAGCCCGCTTGTGGGGAGGGCGGGGTATAAAGGCAATTAAATAAATAAATAAATAAATAGTTGATGTCCAGACAATCCAGATCCATTCCCTTGGAGAAAACGGCTTTGGAGGGTGGACTCTGTGGCATCGTACCCCATGGAGGCCTTTCCCCTCCCCAAGCCTCACCCTCCCCAGGCGACCCCCTCTAAATCCCCAGGTATTTCCCATTCCAGAGATGGCAAGCCTAGGTATCAAACCCTGGAATGAATGGCTGTAGGCACACAGGCGCACACAGGCTGTTTTGGCACTTTAGGAGGCCCCTGGGGGTAGGGGGAGCAAGAGCACCGTGCCGCAGGCCTGATCAGGGTCAGGTCCCTGCAGCATTTTTAAATTGGCAGCAGCATCCTCAGGGCAGCCCCTAGGACACCGGCACCTCGAATCTGGCCCAGAGAGGGGATTCGAACCAAGGTCTCCCAGTCCAGCATTCCCCCCTCTCTGACACACTGGCTCACGGCACCCTCACTGACCGGCAGCCCTCTTTCTCCCCAGGTGACCTGCCATCGCCATTCCT
>NW_015167113.1:183297-189706 GCF_001447785.1 Gekko japonicus | reverse complement strand
TCCCCCCCCCCCGGAGGTTGGCATCCCTCCCTCTGGACCGGGAGCTCCCAAAACGCAAAGGAAAATTGCTGGAGGGTGGGGCCTGGGAAGGGAGGGTTTTGGGGAGGGGGGTGGACCACGGCTGGTGGTCTGATGCCATAGAGCCGGTGGAGAAAGGCCATCTTGTGTGGGGGGGTTTAACTTCATGTAGGCTGGATGGGAGGAGACGGTCAAACTTCAGGTAGGCCTGGGCCTAGTCTCCTCCTCATCCCCCCCTCCCCTCCTGCCTCCAACCAGCAATCTGAGGGGCAGCTCCCTAGAGAGGACAGGAAGTCCATCGAGGTGGTGAGGAGACCTGCCCCAGAATGCTGCAGGAGGGAGAGCCACTTCCGGGGCGGGAAACGGCTGTTTGTATCATGGAGTTTTTGGGCGGGAAGCCAGTCGGAGGCAGAGGCCTGACCCTGCTCCCGGGCCAGAGACGGAGGCCATTTGAGGGGACATGTCTGTCCAGCTGACTCCAGAGAAGTGTTCCCTCTAAGCTGAGTTAGCGTGAGCCGGCTCACAGTGTTCTAGCCTCCGGCTCACACATTTTTGCCTTGGCTCAGGAAGGATGGGGCTCCAGAGGAAACTCATTGGTGCAGCAGCCAAACCGCTGGTTCACAACTTCAATGCCAGCAGCTCACCAAGGGTCGCTGTGTTGGACTGAAGCAACAGAAGAAAGTTTAAGTCCAGCGGCACCTTTCAGATAATCAAAGTTGAATTCTCCAAAGCAGCCATTTTCTCCACTTGAACTGCTCTCCCTAGTCGGGAGAAAACACTTGGGGCCCCCCTGGAGGTTGGCATCCTTCCCTCTGGACCGGGAACTCCCAAAATGCAAAGGAAAATTGCTGGAGGGTGGAGCCCGGTTCTCCCAGATTAGAGTTCGCACACTTAACCACCACACCTAACTGTTCCGCATAAGGAGGCTGTTACGCCTAACCAGGGACAGTGGTGGCAGCAGTACCCTGAGGCAGTGGCGTGAAACGGCCCCTTTAGGTGCCAGGTCAGGCAAAGGAGGGGTAGGCAGAGTGGGGCCCGCCAGCTGACATAGGCCCGGTCCGCCACACAGTCCACCCTCCAAAGCAGCCATTTTCTCCAGGAGAGCTGATCTCTGACACGTGGAGATCAGTTGTAATCCCAGGAAATCTCCAGCCCCCACCTAGAGACTGGAAACCTTACCAGCTAGGGAGTGCCAGGCTGAGTTGAGCTGAACTTTTGAAATGAAGGAATGTGCCTACCCTGCAGACCATCTAGATAGGGCCTGAGTTTAGGGGGGGGGGGGAGAAGCACTTTTGTCGACGTTATTTTGTTTCTTCTGTTTGCTTCTGAGGTGCCTATATATATATAGTTGAGAGTTTTAAATAAGTCCTTTGATGGTTGAAGGGGTGAAGTCCCTCTGTACCACATAGTTCCCCCAGCTGCTTGGAAGCGCTAGGAATGGGTCAGGGAACCCCTAGGGAGGAGAAAAGTAGTAAAATAACCAGTTGCCAACTCTCCATGGGAGCCCCATCGGTCCATAAGACGCACACACTTTTCCCCTCACTTTTTTTTGGAAGAAAAAGTGCGTCTTATGGTCCAAAAAATACGGTAAATAAAAATAAGTATCATTCTAATGCAGATCATCACTCCCAGTTATTAATTAACTTTAACTGGGAAAGTGTGTAAAGTGTTCAATTTAGAGGGCTGATGCTTAGCCCGTCAAAAAGAGTTTCATGTTGATCTCTCCAACTAGAATTTAAATTCCAAAGTGACCAAAAGGTTAAAGTCGAATTCGGAAATGTTTGTGCAGAATTTTGACTCAGCTGTCAAGAGTCCGCGCACTTAACCACCACACCAAACTGTCCCGCATTAGGAGGCTGTTCCGCCTAACCAGAGCCCAAGACAGGGACAGTGGTGGCAGCAGTACCCTGAGGCAGTGGGGTGAAACGGCCCCTTTAGGTGCCAGGTCAGGCAAAGGAGGGGTAGGCAGAGTGGGGCCTGCCAGCTGACACAGGCCCGGTCTGCCACACAGTCCTCCCTCCAAAGCAGCCATTTTCTTCAGGGGAGCTGATCTCTGACACGTGGAGATCAGTTGTAATCCCAGGAAATCTCCAGCCCCCACCTGGAGACTGGGAACCTTACCAGCTGGAGGGTGCCAGGCTGAGTTGAGCTGAACTTTTGGAGCTTCTTGGCAAAGCTCTGAGGTGGCCGTTGTGTGAATTCATCTGTATATCATGAGTCCAAGTGAGAAAGGGGGACAATCAGTAACATAAATAAATAAAAATAAGTATTCTAATGCAGATCTTTTTCAACACTTCCCAGTTATTAATTAGCTTTAACTGGGAAAGTGTGTAAAGTGTTTGATTTAGAGGGCTGATGCTTAGCCCATCAAAACGAGTTTCATGTCGATCTCTCCAACTAGAATTGAAATTCCAAAGTGGCCAAAAGGTCAAAGTAGAATTCGGAAATGTTTGTGCAGAATTTTGACTCAGCTGTCACCCAAGTTGTTGGGAGTAACTGGTGTAGTCAGTCCAGTATCCCGTCTCAGTTCGGCAGAGTGCATTTAGGCGACACACAACAGTGTGCTGGCAGAGTTACAAAGTTACACAGAGCCATTTGTCATTTTCAAGACTACTAATAATGGTTTTATTTAGGAACTATTTAGAAACTACATTCTAGATAGTAAAGTTTAGAGATATGCAGACTATTCTAACTACCTTGGATGGACGCGGATCCTGAGGGGGGCCCTGCATCCATTGTGCCAAAGATGGAGAAGCGTGCTCCCTCTCTTTAGTATTGTGTGTGCAAGAAGAATGTGAGAGGATGGAACGGAAGGAAATTGTTTCCCCTGAGAGGTATCAGTCTACACATCAAAGGGGATAGCGACAGAAGGGTAAAACGGAAAAAAGCTTAGTGTTTGCCTATCTATTCTAACTCTCTTGTCCCTTCTGGAGGCTGAGATGAAGGGACAGCGCCATTCTCTTCCAACATAAGACCTCTGGAGGTCTTCCCCCCCCCTCTCTGGGGATGATATTCCCTTGTTGAATGGAAGCCTGGAGACAGAAGAGTTTTCCTGAGCGGGAAGAGCAACTTTGCTCAGGGAAGGAGGGTTTAGGGAATGAGCAGGAATCTCTTTCCTGAGCAGGGCCGGATCAGGCTTGGAAACCAAGGAGAGGTCCACACTCCCTAGTCACCTGCTTCAGTTTTGCTCCAAAGCCCCCAGAGGAAGTCCGGACAGTGAAGGAAGAGGCCATTACTGTCTGCTTTTCAATTCTGGCCTTCCCCCGTCCCCGCTTCTGCTTCTGCAGGGATCAGCATCTGGTGGCTGGGAGACTTCCTCTTTGTGGAGAGCGGCCTGGGTGTTCGGATCAAGTTTGACGGGCGCGACACCGTCTACATTACTGTAGGGGCAGAGCTGAGAGGCGTCACACAAGGGCTGTGCGGACTCTACAACGACGACCCTGCAGGTAGCCACCCGGGAGCCCCACCCAACCTTTTCTTCGTCGGCGGGGGTGGGTGGGATCGTTGCTCTCTTGAGGGGGATGCCCTGCATGGATGCCCTCATAGCGCACTGATCCACACATCGTAAACAACCCCCTTCTCCCACACTGGGCTGGGGAACGCCCTGTCTGGTAAGCAAAAGGGCCAGCAGCAGCCTCAGGTCCATAGCCCTGACTAGCCTGACCTCATCAGAGCTTGGAAGGTAAGCAGGGTTGGCCAGAGGCAGGGGTCATTTCCTCCAGGAGCGCACAGGAGTGGAGCTTTTAGCCCAACGGACCAGCCTCTCCATGCCAGGTACACTAATCAGCACGCCCCACCAGCTGAGGATACCCCCCACCGGGGGTCATTTCCTGCAGGAGCGCACAGGAGTGGAGCTCCGGCAGTAAAGAGCCCAGGGGCGGGCACATGCAACAAGCCCCACCCCCTGCTCCCAGCAGTCCTCAGTCAGAGCAAGAAGCAGCCAGGTAAGCTGCAGAGCCCCTTTTTTGCACCTTTAAGACCAAGTTTTATTCAGGTACAAGCTTTCCCTCCTCTGCGAGGACAGATCTACACGTCCCCCCCCCAATAGCTAGCAATCCAAAACAGTCCAGTGGAGCCTGAGTGGTGGGTGTTGCCTTCTGACACACTTCCGGTGATGCCAGGGGGAAGGCACATGCAAATAAGTTATGCTAATGAGTTATGCTAATGAGCTCCTGCACCTCTTTTTCTACGAAATGACCCCTGGCCAGAGGTAGTCCTTGCGTGGGAGATCATGGGGTTGCTGTGCAGAGAAAGGCACATGGCAAGCCGCCTCCATTCATCTCTGACCTTGAAAGGTCGCCCAGCACCCTTACTGCCTCTTTGGTCTGTGCTTCTTCCCCTCCTTTCTGGGGTGCCTGTCCTGGGGAAGGCTGAAACGGCCTCCCAGTCCTGCCTCTCGGGGCTCTCCTGTGCTCTGCCTGCCTCATGCAGTGTGCCAGCCAGGTGGGATATTTCTGCCCCCTCTCCCACATTTCTGAAACCTCCCCTTCAAAGAAGTACCTCTCTCTCTTTATGTTTGCAGATGACTTCCTGCGAGTGGGAGGGGACACAGTCACGTTGGCAAATAGTTTTGGCAATTCGTGGCGCATCCCAGATGCTGCATCGGTATGTTCCAGACGGGGTTTGGGTGGAGAAGGTCCCTGTCACTCCGGGCATGTTGCTCCCTGCTGCCTTTCCCAGGGCTGGGATGGGACGGGACAGGGGTGGGAGAGAAATGCTGCAACTCCTCTGGGCCTTTCTCCTCTACCTTCCATAGAGTTCCTGCACAGATGCTGCAGAGGAGACGCACCGCTGTGATCTGGGGGGAGGACATGCCACTCAGCAGGAGGCGGAGTCAGTGTGCCAGAGACTGATGTCCAGCCCTTTCAGCCAGTGCCACTCAGAGGTTAGGAGCCAACCAGACCCGCCTTCTCTGGCTGCTAGCCAGTACTACGCCCCTCTTGCCAGAACAGAATCAGTGCCTATCACAGTCTCTTTGGGATTTTTGTTGATTCCAGGTGGACCCCAGCGGATTCTATGACACCTGCGTGTACTTGCAGTGCAGTGGAGCCGGGACGGAGGCCTTCTGCGAGACCTTTGCCAGCTATGCCCGCGAGTGTGCCCAGCAGCGCATTTATCTCAACTGGAGGCAGCCTGGATTCTGTGGTAGGGGGATATAGCACAAGGCGCATGGGAAGGCCATGCGTCATCTTGCATGTGAGACCTGCCCTGCCAGCTGCCGTGGCAAAGGGGTGCTTTCCCAGGGATTGCCGTGGCGGTAAAAGCCAAGCAGCGAGAGCAGTTCACCAGGGACAGCCCTCTTAACATAAGAACATAAGAGAAGCCAATGTTGGATCAGGCCAATGGCCCATCCAGTCCAACACTCTGTGTCAAACAGTGGCCAGAAATACCAGGGGCCATAAGGAGGTCCACCAGTGGGGCCAGGAAACTAGAAGCCCTCCCACTGTTGCCCCCCCCCCAAGCACCAAGAAAACAGAGTATCCCTTGCCCCAGACCGAGAGTTCCTATCTATACCTTGTGGCTAATAGCCACTGATGGACCTCAGCTCAATGGGTTTATCTATAAGAACATAAGAGAAGCCAATGTTGGATCAGGCCAATGTCCCCAGATATAAGAACATAAGAGAAGCCAATGCTGGATTAGGCCAGTGGCCCATCCAGTCCAACACGCTGTCACACAGTGGCCAAAAATACCAGGGGCCAGCAGGAGGACCAGCAGTGGGGCCAGGACATTAGAAGCCCTCCCACTGCTCCCCCCCCCCCAAGCACCAAGAAGACAGAGCATCCCTTGCCCCAGACATAAGAACATAAGAGAAGCCAATGCTGGATTAGGCCAGTGGCCCATCCAGTCCAACACGCTGTCACACAGTGGCCAAAAATACCAGGGGCCAGCAGGAGGACCAGCAGTGGGGCCAGGACATTAGAAGCCCTCCCACTGCTCCCCCCCCCCCAAGCACCAAGAAGACAGAGCATCCCTTGCCCCAGACATAAGAACATAAGAGAAGCCAATGCTGGATTAGGCCAGTGGCCCATCCAGTCCAACACGCTGTCACACAGTGGCCAAAAATACCAGGGGCCAGCAGGAGGACCAGCAGTGGGGCCAGGACATTAGAAGCCCTCCCACTGCTCCCCCCCCCCCAAGCACCAAGAAGACAGAGCATCCCTTGCCCCAGACCGAGAGTTCCTATCTATACCTTGTAGTTAAGAGCCAATGATGGGCCTCTGCTCCATGCTTGTAGCCGCCACCACCTCCTGTGGCAGTGAATTCCGTGTGTTCATCACTCTTTGGGTGAAGAAGGACTTCCTCTTATCCGTTCTAACCCGACCGCTCAGCGATTTAATGGAGTGCCCACAAGGAGTTCTTGTATTGTGAGGAAGGGAGGGAAGGGACT
>NW_015167113.1:164108-183271 GCF_001447785.1 Gekko japonicus | reverse complement strand
TAAACCTCGATCATGTCACCCCTCAGCCATCATTTCTCCAAGCTAAAGAGCCCCAAGTGTTTTAACCTTTCTTCATAGGGAAAGTGTCCCAACCCTTTTTTTTTCCAGTCTAGTTGCCTTCTGGTGGCACCACTCTGTCAAACTGCTCACGCTGAGAGCCGGTATGGCCTAGTGGGCCAAATGCTGGACTCGGGTCATGGGAGGTTCCGTTCCCCACTCCCATCGGGGGAGCCCGCCAGGCAGCCCAGGGCCTGTAACCAGACTCTCAGCAGGGTCTCCCTCCCTGGGTTGCTGCGGGGTGGGGAGAGCGAAGTTCTCAAGCCACTTTGAATCCGAACTGGGGAGGAAAGCGGGATATAAATGAAGACATGCAAATGCCTCATGTGCGGTCGGAACAGTCGCCTTCCCTCTCCCAGTCCCTCTGATCCCACCCCCGACAGTCCTCCAGGCATGCCCAGCACCCCACGTCTGTTGGGGGTGGGTGCAGCTGCCACAGAGTCCATTGCTGGCTTGCCCCGTGGCCCGCGCGGGGGTGTCGCTTGGTGGGCCTCTTGCGTGACGTGGCAGGCAGCCCCTCGCCCAGCGTCCCCCCAGATCCCCTGCTCAGCGCGGCCCGTTCCTCCCTCCTCACAGAGAAGTCGTGCGGCCGAGGGAAAGTGTACTCGGACTGCGTCTCCTCGTGCCCTGCCAGCTGTGCCGCCGTGGGTCCTGCCGAGGAAGGAGGCTGCCGGGACGAGTGTGTGAGCGGCTGCGAATGCCCCCCGGGCCTCTACCTGGAGGAGGGGGCCTGCGTCCCAGAGAGCCACTGCCCCTGCTTCCACCGGCGTCAGAAGTATGCCCCGGGAGAGACCTTGCAGCAGCGCTGCAACCAGTGGTGAGGCCCCATGCTACCCCCCCCCCCCCCCCCCAGAAGCCCCTGAAGGAACACGCTCAGCCGGATCCTCGGAAGCAGGGTGGCGTCTGGTGCTCTGGCCAGCGGAGGGGGGGTCGGATCTTGGGATGAACAGCCGGAGTGGTCCAATGGCCCCTTTGGGTGGGTCCAAAGCCTTATGGTCCGTGAGTCTCTCCCCTCCAATCATTCGACTGAGTGGCTGTGATGTTACAGCATGCCCGTGGACGTTCTACTGTCAGCAATAGGATGTTGACAAATACAGCAGGCGAGGTGCTGTGGCGAAAGTGAAAGGTCGGTGCAGCTGAGGGGTGTCTGTAACCCTCACGCAGGTTTCAAGGTAACAGAAGCTGTGTTCACTTGTCCCGAAAGTCAGGAACGTGGATGGGGAGGGAGGGGAGGCTGCGTGGCAAGGCCACTGAGATGGAGAGCACAGAGGAAGGCCCTTCCCAGAACTGGGGGCTTGTCACTGAGGGGAGTGGCTGGCACCAACGCTCCCTCTAAGCTCTGGAGTCTTGTGAGCAAAAAAAATCTACTGTGTGAGCTACTAGCATTAAAGTTGTGAGCGAGCAATTTGGCTGCTGCATACATTTGTTTGCTCTGGGGCCATCCTTCCTGAGCGAAGAAAAAATGTGTGAGCCGTAGGCTAAGAAACTGTGAGACAGCTCACACTGTCTCAGCTTAGAGGGGACACTGGCTGGCATCCCCGTGATCTTCTGGCCTGCCGTTATTCTCTCCCCACAGCACATGCCAAGGGGGCCACTGGCTCTGTTCCCAAGACCAGTGCGCCGGAGAATGCGCCATGCTTGGTGACTCTCACTACCTGACCTTCGATCGCAAGCGCTACTCCTTCCATGGTGCCTGCCACTACTTCCTGGTGCAGGTGAGACACCCGGCAGAGGCCTCTGTGGAGAGGGTGGCATTTTGCCTGGGTTGACACCATCTCTACTGACTGTTGTGGAGCCTTCTGGTGCTGCTGAAGACTTTAAGTGAGAATATCGAGACAGGATCATGTCAAGAAGAGGGAGGAGGGCTTTCCGCAGGGAGGCCAGACCATTGTTCTGGATCACCTGTGGTCAGCTGGCCCAAGACATGCTGGGAGGGCTGTTCCTCCATCTTGCTTTCAGCCTTAATACCAACGTTAATGCTTCTTGTGAGGGGTGGCGGCTGGAAGATTGGGAGCGCATCTGGTCTTCCCTGGTTGCTGACTGCATGCCCTCCCCCCAAAAAACATTAAAGAGGAGAGTGAACGGGGTGGATTAAAGCTCCCTGGTGCCCGAAGCACTGACCCAATCTTGGTGCCCCCCTCCTTTCCACACTGACCCAGTCCATTTTAGTGGTTGACCTGTCTGACCAGATAGACAATGCAGGTTGCAGCAATACAAAAATTTATTCATAGGATAACACAATATACTGGACAGACTAAGCCAAGCTTGGGCTACATAAAGTTCTACAAAAATGCAATATAGCATCTGTTTTAATATTTCACAAGTTTTCACCCTTTCCCCCAACTTTGTGGCGCCCCCTTTGGCCCTGGTGCCCTAAGCACGTGCCTAGTCTGCTTCATGGTGAATCCGCCCCTGGGAGAGTCACACAAGGCAAACCCCCCCCCCCTCGGTCTCTGATGCTGGGGCTGTTTCTGTCTCCCCGCCCCCAGGATTTTGTGGATGGGAAGCTGCAGGTTTCTGCAGAGAACGAAGCCTGTGGAAACCAGGGAGCTGGGAGCTGCCTCCAGGCCGTGACCGTCACTGTGCACAAGGTGTCTGCTCGGCTGTCCCTCGCAGGTGAGGAAGGGAGGGAGGGCCCAGGAGCACCCAGGTGGGGAGACAGGGGGATGCGGCAGAGGGGGATGAGCATGCCCTCAGCAGAAGCCCCTCCTTATTCAGAGGAGGGCTGGAAGGGTGCCACAAACAGAGCCTTGGCTGCCTGAAACCAGAAGGCCAGCTCACTGCAGACAGTTGCCAAGTCTGGGTTGAGAAGATCCTGGAGGTGGAGCCTGGGGAAGGCAGGGCTTGTGGGTGGGAGGGGCCTCAGTGGACTATAATGCCATGCAGCCCGCCCTGACGGGTTGCCGTTTCTTCCAGGGAGCCTGATCCCTGTCGTCTGGAGATCGGCCAAAATCCTAGGAGACCTCCAGGCCCTGCAACTCTGTCATACAGCACCCATGGGCACATGGTGCAGAATGGCCCTGCATTGAGGGGGACTGGGGTACCAGCCCAAAGATCTGGGGCTGGAGAAAAAGGGTCCCTCCATCAGCAAACCGAAGGCAGCCATGCCACTTTCAGCTCTGGGGAGGTTCTCAGTGTGTCCCCCAAAGCCCCTGTAAGATTCCGCTCCGCTGTAGCAGCGTCCTTTAAGCGACAACGAGGATTGACGAGAATGGGGTTTCTGGAACTGCCTCAGACGTAAAGGTGCTCCCCCTTTAACTGAGAGTGCATTGCCTTTTATCCAGGGAGACCTCGGGTCAGTGTTGTATGCACAGCTGTGCCCTTTTCAGTCTCCACTGAATTCCATCCTCCCTGGCAGACCCAGGTTAAACCTTTATTCTCATTTTCAACCTCTCCCTCCCGCTTAAAGGTACACAAACCCCCCTTGGCTTCTATGGGCTGCAGCTTCCTCTCTGTTGGGTCCTTGGAGATGCCGATAACCCCGCACGGCTCTTCTCTGACTGGTGGTCGAGGTTGTCTGTCTTGCCCTCTGGCTCTGCCGGTCCCGTTGGTCCTGCTCTTCTTCTCCTGGGTGCAGAAGTGCTCTATGCATTCCGTATCTTCGCATCCCGTATCCTCGGGCCGTTTCTTCTGGACGCCGACAGGGATATCCTGACAGCCCCCTCCCCTCTGCTTGCCATGCCCTCCTGCCCCCCAGCTCAAGATGCCAGTCTCTCTCTCTCTCTCTCTGCCCTCCCCTCCTTGCCAAACCATGCCCTATTTATTCTTAAACTCTCTTCTTTCCTGTTGAAATTGTGTTTGTGTTTATGAATTTCAATGGCTTCCCTGTGTAATCTGACATGGTAATTGGATGTGTTGTCCAGCCTGTCAGTGTCTTGGAACAAAATACTGTGTCCTGTTTGAGGCAGCGATGCCGCTTCCAATGGGATAACGAATTCTTTTTTTTTAAATAATATCTTTATTGGGGTTTTACATTAACAAACAACAACACACATAACACACCCCTAAACAACCACCACCAACATACACCAATACTGCAACTGTTATCTTCCCAAGTCACATTGCTCCCCCCCATTTGGTTATTTACCTACTTTTTAAATTCTCTTTATTCTCACAATTACCAACTTATAGATCCCATTGCATAAACTCTGGTCACCATCAAAATTCATCCATTGGTTTCCATCTAGATTACTTATTTCTAATCAGTATATTTAAGGAAATTAAGAAAATAAAAATAGCTGAATATATAGTTAACTGAGTAAATAGGTTAAAAAAAATACAAACATTCTGCTAGAATATTCACATCACAATCAAATTCCACTTCTTGTTTCTTAGTGTTGTTATTTCCAGACAGAGGTACCATACCAAAATTAATTTACTTAAACAAATTGATAATACACTTGAGTCAATAAATTCTGTTTCCCCTGAATTTTGTCTCAACGCAACAAAACCCAGACTTCAGATTCCTAAATATATTTTACCATCAGTCTAAATATACCATCTCTCCTAGATTTCCCAAATCTTCTATTAAGGAAACTAATATTTTTGTCTACCAAAACAGCACACCAGCTTAAAGGGAAGGTTATATAATATATTACTATTTAAACTAAAATTATAAAGTTTCCTTCTATCCTAAATTTCATTTAACCTTGCTTTCCATTTACTTCAGCAGATACCTGTTTCTTCAATTTCATCATATTTTACCACCAACCTATAAATGTTAGCTCTCCCAGACTTCCAGTATCTCATATTAAAAAAACCCCCCCAAAACTTTTATTTTTATCTCCCAAACAACATCCCCACAAACACAGGAAAAATGAAAAAGGTAATATAGAATATTGTTATTTAAACTGGTATTTTAAGGTTTCCTTCTGTCTTAAGTTCCATTTAACCTAGCTTTCCGTTCGCTTCCACAAATATTACCTATTTGTCAAATTCCAGCTTCGTTTTGACTAGAGTATCTCAGATTATATCCATCTGCCTTCCCTTACACATTCATCTCCTATTATACCTCTGTTCTTTCCTCATACCTTAAAGCCCACATATCTTGGGTCCTTAACCAACAACCAGTCAAAAGCACTTGTTACATTGACACTATATTCTATTTCTTTTTTTCTTTGATTTTCCCTTTTTTCACTCAAATGTCTTTGATCTTTGTACTCTTTTAAGTTCCCAATTATCTTTTTTACGTCCCCCTGTGTCCAAGTTCAGTTGTTTAGTATTAATGTCCTTGGCGTCCTTTGGAGCTTTCATCAGTTTCTTTCTCCTTTTAATCCTCTTTCTTTTTCTCCAAAGAGGATTTAACAAACATTTTTTTCCACTCCTGTTTTCACAATTTTCTCCTCTTCCAAAGCACGTCGGTAAATCCATTTCCTGTATCTCTTCTTCTATAGGTAAGTATTGAATAACATACTGGTCTTTCTCCTGATTGACTTCCTGTGATTCATCTCTTCCTTGTATTCCTATTATTTGTTCTGTATTGTTCTTCTTCTCCTCTTCGTATGCACCTTGTGGGGTTCCCAAAATCTTGTCCCACACTGACTCAAGTGCCTTCCCCATCTCTTCTGCCAAAGTTTTTTGAAAATGATCTGACCTGAGTTCATAAAGTATTGCCTCCTGTACCTCCTTACAAACAGCAGCTGCCTCCATTTTCTTCACAGCTTGGCTTCACATTTCTTCCCATGTTCATAACAGTTAGACAGTATATATTTCCAAAGTCATTCTACTATTCTTATATCGTCCTTAAAAGGAGTGAATGCTACTTCCAGCAGAGCTATTTTTACGCCAAGCATTTTTTTCTCCCTCGTTTCTCTCAAAACTTTTCCCGGCCGTTTTTTTTTTTACTCATAGGGAAAGTCCGCCAAGGGGGTATTTAGTAAGCTCTCCTTCTTTGACCAGGTTTTGCATAATCAAAGTCCATCAACGTGACATGGAAGATATCCTTCAAAAGGGAAAAACAAAAAGTTTAAAAGCACGGCTGGCAGCTGCTATACAGGAACATGGCGGCCATGTTCCTGTTCTTCGGACGCTCCTGCTTCGAGGCAAGCTGGTCACACACCCCTCCTTGCCAGGGAAAAAGGGGGGCCGGAAAAGCCTCCTGCGCTTGGTCTCCCTCCAAGAGTCCAAGCGGATCTCCCCCGAAACCCGGGGGGCTCCAGAGAGCGCGCTCGAAAACCGGGTGTCTCGGGAGCTCCCGAGAGGCACGCCCGTCTCGCAGTGCCGCACGCCGATCTCGTCGGATTCAAGTGGGATAACGAATTCTATGAATAGATGGATGCCACGGGGAAGCCCTCTCAGCCCAGCTATAGCAAACATTTCGGTGTTCTGTTAGGAGCAACCCAATGCTTAACTTCTTCTTTATGTTTTTCCACATAATCCTGGAAAATAACCCATGGTATTTTAAATGAAAAGCAACATGAAGCTGAATGGAATATTATCTAATTTTTTCATGTTAATTTATAATTTAATTATTCAATTAATTTTTTTAAAGAGCTTACTTCTGATTCTTTAAAAAAACATAACTGTTTTTTTTAACTGTAGGAAGAGGCTGACGCCTTTCAATACAATAGGATTACTAGGCAGAGATCAGGAGTCTCAATGCGTGGATGAGACGATGGTGTAGGGGGGAAGGGTTCAGGTTTGTTAGGCACTGGGATACTTTTTGGAACAAGAGGGAGCTGTACAGGCGAGACGGTCTCCACTTGTCCCGAGAAGGAACCAGGCTGCTGGCACTTAAAATCAAAAAGGTGGCAGAGCAGCTTTTAAACTGAATATTGGGGGAAAGCCGACAGGAGATGAAAAGTCTCTGGTTCGGGTTGGCTCATCTGAGAGAGGTGAGGGGGTACCGGTTGCTTTTCTACAGGGAGGTGGATTGAAATTGTCCACAGAGGCCATGGCTGGTGACATGGACTGCCGGACAACGACTCGAGATAGCAAGAGGAAGGATGCAGGCTTAACTTGTAAGGGAAATTACAGCTGTTTCTATACAAATGCTAGAAGTGTCCGAGGTAAAATCGGGGAGTTGGAGTGCTTGGTGTCGGAGGGAAAAATAGACATTGTGGGTATTTCTGAAACTTGGTGGGATGAGGAAAATCAGTGGGACACAGTGATTCCCGGTTATATATTATATCGGAAGGATAGGGGGGGAAGGGTTGGAGGTGGGGTAGCTCTGTATGTCAGAGAGGGTATAAAGTCTAGAAAGATTGAGAGGCTAAGTGAATTGGATTCGCTTCTGGAAGTTCTATGGGTTGAAATAGGGGGGCCAAAAGGAAACTTAACACTGGGAGTTTGTTATCGCCCACCAGATCAAAAGATAGAGGAGGATTATAAAATGATGAATGCCTTAAAGATAGCAACTAGACAAAAACACTGTGTAATAATAGGTGATTTTAACTACCCACACATTGATTGGGTCAATATGTGTTCTAGTCGGGAAAAAGAGATTGAGTTTCTAGACACTCTAAATGACTGTGCTATGGAGCAGATGGTCACGGAACCTACCAGGGGAGAGGCGATCCTTGATTTGGTCCTAAGTAACACTCAAGACCTGGTGAGAGATGTAAAAGTGATTGCACCGCTTGGAAACAGTGATCATAATGTTGTTGAGTTCATCATTTGTACAAATAGAGAATTGGCCAAAAAGACTCACACAACCATTTTTAACTTTAAAAGGGGTAATTTCTCTGATATGAGGGGACACGTGGGGAGGAAACTGAAAGGAAAAGTAGAAAGGGTCAAAACAATTGGGGAAGCTTGGGATCTATTTAAAACTACGATCCTAGAAGCTCAAAAAATATATATTCCGCAGGTTAGGAAAGGCACAAACAGGTATAGGAAAAAGCCTGCATGGTTAACAAACAGAGTAATGGAGGCTGTAAAAAGTAAAAAGAATTCCTTTAAGCAGTGGAAAGCTAGTCACAGTGAGGCTGATAAAACGGAACACAGGCTATGGCAAATAAAATGCAAGTCTGAGGTCAGGCAGGCAAAAAGGGAATATGAGGAGCATATAGCAAAAAACGTAAAAACCAACAATAAAACTTTCTTCAAATACATTAGAAACAGGAAACCAGCCAGGGAGGCAGTGGGGCCCTTGGACGACCAAGGGGTAAAAGGAGTATTGAAGGATGATAGGGAAATGGCTGAGAAGCTAAATGCATTTTTTGCCTCCGTCTTCACTGTGGAAGATGAGAAGTGCTTGCCCACTCCAGAACCACTGATTTCAGGAGGGGTGTTGGAAGACCTGAGTCAGATTGAGGTGATGAGAGAGGAGGTCCTAAAACTGATAGACAACTTAAAAACTGAAAAATCACCAGGCCCAGATGGCATACATCCGAGAGTTCTGAAAGAACTCAAATGTGAACTTGTAGATCTCCTGACAAAGATATGTAATCTTTCCTTAAAATCTGCCTCCATTCCTGAGGATTGGAAGGTAGCTAATGTCACTCCCATCTTTAAAAAGGGTTCCAGAGGAGATCCGGGAAATTACAGGCCAGTCAGTCTGACGTCGATACCGGGTAAATTGGTGGAAACCATTATTAAGGAAAGAATTAGTAGGCACATAGATGAACAAAACCTATTGAGGCAGACTCAGCACGGTTTCTGTAAGGGAAGATCTTGTCTCACTAACCTGTTAGTGTTCTTTGAGGGGGTGAACAAACATGTGGACAAGGGGGATCCAATAGATATTATTTACCTTGACTTCCAGAAAGCTTTTGATAAAGTTCCTCATCAAAGGCTCCTAAGTAAGCTCAAAAATCATGGGATAGAAGGACAAGTCCTTTTATGGATCAAAAACTGGCTAGTTCATAGAAAACAGAGAGTGAGTGTAGGTGGGCAATTTTCTCAGTGGAGGGTGGTAAGCAGTGGGGTACCGCAGGGATCAGTACTTGGTCCACTGCTTTTTAACTTGTTCATTAATGATTTGGAGATGGGAGTAAGCAGTGAAGTGGCTAAATTTGCGGATGATACAAAGTTGTTCAGGGTGGTGAAAACCAGTGAGGATTGTGAGGCACTCCAAGGGGATCTGTCAAGGATGGGCGAGTGGGCGTCAACATGGCAAATGGGGTTCAATGTGGCCAAGTGCAAGGTGATGCACATTGGAGCCAAAAATCCTAAATATAAATACACATTGATGGGGTCTGAACTGGCAGAGACTGAGCAAGAGAGAGATCTTGGAGTTGTAGTGGATAACTCACTGAAAATGTCGAGACAGTGTGTGACTGCAATAAAGAAGGCCAATGCTATGCTGGGGATTATTAGGAAGGGTATTGAAAACAGATCAGCCAATATAATAATGCCCCTATATAAATCAATGGTGAGACCTCATTTGGAATACTGTGTGCAGTTCTGGGCACCACACCTTAAAAAGGATATTATAGCTTTGGAAAAAGTGCAGAAAAGGGCAACTCGAATGATAAAAGGGTTGGAACACTTTCCCTATGAGGAAAGGTTAAAGCGCTTAGGGCTCTTTAGCTTGGAGAAAAGACGACTGAGGGGTGACATGATCGAGGTTTATAAGATTATGCATGGGAAAGAGCAGGTAGAGAAAGAGGTACTTTTCTCCCTTTCTCACAATACAAGAACTCGTGGGCACTCCATGAAACTGCAGAGCGGTCGGGTTAGAACGGATAAAAGGAAGTACTTCTTCACCCAAAGAGTGATTAACACATGGAATTCACTGCCACAGGAAGTGGTGGGTGCTACAAGCATGGATGGCTTCAAAAGGGAATTAGATAAGCATATGGAGCAGAGGTCCATCAGTGGCTATTAGCCACAAGGTATAGCTATGGGCTCTGGGGCAAGTGATGCTCTGTCTTCTTGGTGCTTGGGGGGGGGGTCAACAGTGGGAGGGCTTCTAATGTCCTGGCCCCACTGCTGGACCTCCTGATGGCACTGGTATTTCTGGCCACTGTGTGACACAGAGTGTTGGACTGGATGGGCCTTTGGCCTGATCCAACATTGGCGTCTCTAAAAAAAAACAAAAAACAGAATGTCCAGGGTATGAGCTTCCGGGGGGCCCCAGTGCTCCCTTTCTTGGATGCACGTTGGAATGGAGGTCTCCATCTGATGAAGGGAGTTCAGCTTTCACGCTCAAAAATTTGTACCGCTAAAATCTTGCTGGTCTCTAAGTTGCTCCTGGACTCGAATTTGGCTTACCGGGGAAGGCTGAATAGGGAGTCATTCTCCTGGGAGTCAAGCAGTCCCTCCGACCTGGGAGTCTGCCATGCAGCGAGCCAATAATAATGTCTCTCCCTGCCTCTGCCCCACAGCCCTGCCATGACCGGGTGGAGAGAGAGCCCTTCTTCCAGCTCTGTCTCCAGGACGTGTGCGGCTGCTTGGCTGGTCAGGACTGCCTCTGCAGGGCGGTGGCTGCCTATGCCCGAGAGTGTGCCCAGGAGGGAGTGCCGGTCTCCTGGAGGAACCGGAGCTTCTGCTGTGAGTCTCTGGGGAGTGGGCTGCCTGTTGGGGCAGGCATGTGGGTGAAGTCGTCCTGTGGCCATGGAAATGGCAAGGTCACAGAACAATGAAGGGGCGGGGAGTGCGAGGCCCAGATCGATCCCATCTGTTTGGCGCCCTTGCTTTGGGGAGTTCCCTTCCGCGTTGTATCTTTACTGCAACCCTGTGAGGGGTGTTAAGCAATGCTCCCTCTAAGCTGTGGAGTCCTGTGAGCAAAAATTCCACTTTGTGAGCTGCTGGCATTAAAGGTGTGAGTGAGCGATTTGGCTACTGCATAGATTAGTTTGCTCTGCAGCCATCCTGCCTGTGCTGAGCTGGAGGCCAAAAAACTGTGAGCTAACTCAGCTTAGAGGGAACACATTAAGCTGAGAGAAAGGGACAGACCCTCAGATACCCAGTATCGGGTCATTTTGTAGAAAAAGAGGTGCAGGAGCTCATTAGCATAACTCATTAGCATAACTTATTTGCATATGCCACACCCCCTGACATCACCGGAAGTGTGTCAGAAGGCAACACCCACCGCTCAGGCTCCACTGGACTCTTTTGGATTGCTAGCTAATGAGGGGGGGAATCTGTCCTCGCAGAGGAGGGAGAGCTTGTACCTGAATAAAACTTGGTTTCAAAGGTGCCTCTGGACTGTTTTGGACCGGGGTGTGGGCTCTGCAACGTACCTGGCTGCTTCTTGCTTTGACTGAGGGCTGCTGGGAGCAGGGGGCGGGGCTTGTTGCATGTGCTCGCCCCCCGGGCTCTTTACTGCCCGAGCTCCGCTCCTGTGCGCTCCTGCAGGAAATGACCCCTGCCCAGTATGCTTTATGACTGACCTAAATCTGAAGCCTGCCCTCTGCAGTCCTTGTCCAGCACTCTAACCCAGGGGTCCCCGACCTTTTTGATCCGGTGGGCATTTTTGGAATTCTGACACAGGATGGTGGGCGCCAGTGTTCCCTCTAAGCTGAGTTAGTGTGAGCTAGCTCACAGTTTTTTAGCCCCTAGCTCACACATTCTTGCTTTAGCTCAGGAAGGAGGGCTCCAGAGCAAACTAATTTATACAGTAGCCAAATGGCTCGCTCACAACTTCAATGCCAGTAGCTCACAATGTAGAGTTTTTGCTCACAAGACTCCACAGCTTAGAGGGAACATTGGTGGGCGCAGCCATAAAATGGCTGCCGCAATATGGCTGCCGCAGGAGGTGGAACCAACCATACAATGGCTGCTGCAGCTCACCTTCAGGCACTCAGTGAAGATCCTTGTGCCGTGGTGGCAGCTGGCGCTGGCGCAGCGTTTTAAAAGATCTGCACAGCCCATCGAATCCCCAGCAGCCAATCAGAAGCCCTGCTGTGCGGAAGTCCTGCCCACATCCTGTTAAATAGTTAAATAAATGGATTGAAGAGACCCCCAAGCACAGTGATCAGCTCTACTTTATTAGTGATTTCAGCAAGGAGAAGGAAGACAAAAATCCCAGGCAGAAGCCTGGTTTTTAAGCATGCACAAACCACACCCTGAACACACCCCATTCCCAATTATGGGCTATTTACATAACATTGTTTCTCTGTTGGTCCATTCTAGGATCCTAGCCAGCTATTGTTTCGTGGACGCAAGCTCAACCCGACTCCAGGGCTAGTTTAGGGTTGACTCGTCCTTAGTACACAACACCCCCACTTTCCAGTAGGTGGGCACCAGGTTGGGGACCCCTGCTCTAATGACCGAGGGGCTGAGAGGACAGGTGTGGAAAAGTGGGGAGAGATGAGAGAGAGAAGCCCCA
This sequence comes from Gekko japonicus, assembly GCF_001447785.1. Lineage (NCBI taxonomy): Eukaryota > Metazoa > Chordata > Lepidosauria > Squamata > Gekkonidae > Gekko > Gekko japonicus. The sequence goes on along the minus strand of NW_015167113.1, from coordinate 171,000 downwards.
CTAGCTCAGGTGGACCTTCTCCACGCAACTGAGGGATTCACACCTCCGTCTCTCCCCACAGCGGTGCAGTGCTCTGGGGGCCAGGTCTACCAAGAATGTGCGGCCCCCTGCGGACTGACGTGTGCTGACCGGCGCATGGAAGCGCTTGCCGCTTGCCGGGATCTGGATGGGCTCTGTGTGGCTGGATGCAACTGCCCAGCAGGCCTGGTCCTAGACGACGATGGTCAGTGCGTCCGGCCGGAGACGTGCCCCTGCATGGATGGGGAGGAGGCGCTTCCGCCTGGCAGCGAGATCCGGAAAAGCTGCAACACCTGGTGTGTTATTTTCCTGACTGAAATGCATTCCAGGTCCATGCTGCCTCATGAACCACCTACCCCACGTGAACCCCTATCCCTTCACCGTGGTCATCTTCAGGGGCCCTTCTCTGGGTGCCCTGGCCATCGGAGGGTGGATGGGTGGCAAACCAAGAACAGGGCCTTTTTGGTCATGGCACCAAAATTTTGGAAGTCCCTCCCGAAGGAGGTTCATCCGCCTCCCTCTGTCATTGCCTTCCACCAGTCAGCAAAGTCTTACCTCTTTCGTCTGGCATTCCCTCTCTGACCCTCCTTCATGGGTACGTGTTTTAACTGTGAATGTGTTTTCTTTAATTGCTGTTTTTTTTTAATATACTTTGCATTTTTAAAAGCTTGCTTTGAATGGTTGTTAAATAGTGGGGTTCCACGGATGGACAGGCTCGAGTCTGGTGATCAGCTAAACTTTATTAGTGATTTCAGCAAGAGCTAGACAAGACCCCAGCGCCTCAGCTCTGTTAAATAGCATGCAGTTGCCACACCCAGACACCCCCCCACTCCCAGTGATAGGCTGTTTACATAACATGACTACTTCATTGGTTACTTTCAGAATCCTGGCAGGCTGTTGTTCTTGTGCTCCAAGCTCAGCCAGTCTCTGGGGTGAGTCAGTCAGGAATGATTCAGTCCCAATACATAACAATGGTTTTGATTGTTTGGGGACCCTTAACCGAGTGGAAAGGCAGCATCAAAAGGTTTTAAATAGATAAATATATCAAATTGTATGCCAGCTACTGTTGACTATTGGGTGAAGAGCTCAGCCTTTGTTAAAGGAAAAAAGTAAGACTCTTGTCCTTGTGGGTGTGGGAACACGCATGAAATCTCAGGAGCCGGTCAGAGGTCCAGCTTCGACTCCCTCTATGGGGCTTTGGTTCACCGCAGATCTCCGTGTGCCTTCCCCAGCGCCATCAGAACAAAACTGAGCATTCAAAATAAGCAAATATATGCAGCTAGCCTTGGTTTGCATAATGCATACGTAATGACAGAACTCTGTTGCCCTTGAGGCAGAGAGATTGACACAGACGTTCAGTTTCCTTGGCACAAAGTAGTCACAACCTGGCTGTATTCTATGCCTGACGTAGTTCTCTGTGCCTCATTCCCAGGCCTGGTCCGCAGGCGGTAGGCTGCCGGGTTGCAGGGCCCCGGTGGGCGGCTGCACTGCATTCCAGGGGTTCAGTTGTTCCCATGAGACTTTCCTGGCTTGGTCAGACCAAAGGTCCTTCTAGTCTAGTATTCTGTTTCCAACAGAGCGGCTGGCCACATGCCACAAGCAGGTCTCGAAAACAACGGGTCTCCCCCACCCCACTGTTTGTCCCCCAGCCATTGGCATTCAAAGGCACGCAGCCTCTGAACACGGAGGTTCCATTTAGAATCACAGAAGAGGATCGTAGAATCACACAGAGTGGGAAGGGGCCATACAGGCCATCTAGTCCGACCCCCTGCCCAAACTCGCTTAACTTAACAGCCACATAGAATAAACATCAGGTGTGTTTTTCCCCAAATCAGTTTTATTCAGTTTTCTCATTAACTCATTAACAACAGAGTCATACCTAACTACCAAAGATTCAGTACCCGATGTAATAGGTACTCTTCACCTTTTGTAGCATTTGTAGCACAATGCACAGTTTGATATATAGTATGAACCGTACGGAAAGAAACATCAGATGTCTGAGAGCCACAAGACATGAGCAAAAATCACACACACATTTTTATTGAAAAATATGCACATTTGCTTTTTATTAGCATTAAATTAGACTGTGTGAAAGACTCACATGTGGCTCCTAGGCTGCAGTTTGTCCACCCCTGGCCTAGAGCATCCCTGACAAGACGTGTTTGTCCAGCTGCTGCTTAAAGACTGCCAGGGAGGGGGAGCTCACCACCTCCCCAGGCAGCCGATTCCGCTGTTGCACAGCTCTGACTGTAAAAGAGCTTTCGCTAAGATCCCGCTGGTACCTTCCTGCCCTTAGTGTAAACCCATGATTGCGAGTCCTCTCCTCTGCTGCCAACAGGAACAGCTCCCTGCCCTCCTCCAAGTGACAGCCCTTCAAATACTTAAAGAGAGCAATCGTGTCACCCCTCAACCTCCAGCCAGCATGTGAAAATGGTTGATCGACTCCAATCCAGGGTTCTTCTGGTCTCCGGTTAAAACTGTCCTGGCTCATGGCTGTGAAGGTCTCAAGTTAACGATGTGCTGTGCAAAAAAGCCCTTCGTTTTGATCTGTCCTGAATCCGTGGCCCATGGACTTCGTCATCTACCCCTGAGTTCTTGTATTACGGGAGCGGGAGGAAGAAGTTCTGTGTCAGAGAGTGTTAGAGATGCGTGCACACCACTGCCGCCTCTGCTGTTTCCCTCTGTGCGGTGGAGTGGTAGGAGATGTTTGATGAAATCACCCTGTGACCTGTCTGTGGCTGTCCTACAGGATAGGTTGATTTCATTGAATGTCTCTGCCACATGATTCCAGCTGCCATGCAGTCATCTCTGGAGTGTTTGTGGATTCACTGGAAGTGGCCTGCAGGAGAAATGGGTGAAGAGGTTGGAAGGGTGCAGGGGCCGTGGCTCAGGGGCAGAGTGCCTGTTTTGCATACCAAGGGCCCCAGGCTCAGACCAGCGGACGAATCTTGGAAAGCAGGTGGCATTAAAGATCCTGGGGGTCTGCAGCCCATTGGAGGAGACAAGACTGAGCGAGAAGGCCCAGTGATTGAACTCCACCTAAGGCAGGGTCATCGAAGGCTACTAAGCACCTGAGGCCTGAGTACCCAGGCTCCAAGTGCAGAAAGGGTTCAGGGAACTAAGAACATCAGAAGAGCCCTGCTGGATCAGACCAGGGAGGGTCCCTCTAGCCCAGCCTCCCGTCTCACACAGTGGCCACCCAGTTCCTCTGGAGGGCCAACAACGGCACAGAGGCCGAGGCCTTCCCCTGAGAAGAGCATCAGAAGAGCCCTGCTGGGTCAGACCAGGGAGGGTCCATCTAGTCCAGCCTCCCGTCTCACACAGTGGACAACTAGTTCCTCTGGAGGGCCAACAACAGGGCAGAGAGGCTGAGGCCTTCCCCTGATAAGAACACCAGAAGAGCCCTGCTGGATCAGACCAGTGAGGGTCCCTCTAGCCCAGCATCCTTTCTCACACAGTGGACAACCAGTTCCTCTGGAGGGCCAACAACAGGGCAGAGAGGTCAAGGCCTTCCCCAATAAGAACCTCAGAAGAGCCCTGCTGGATCAGCCCAGTGAGTGTCCCTCTAGCCCAGCATCCCTTCTCACACAGTGGACAACTAGTTCCTCTGGAGGGCCAACAACAGGGCAGAGAGGCTGAGGCCTTCCCCTGATAAGAACACCAGAAGAGCCCTGTTGGATCAGACCAGTGAGGGTCCATCCAGTCCAGCCTCCCGTATCACACAGGGGCCAGCCAGTTCCTCTGGAGGGCCAACAACAGGGCAGAGAGGCTGAGGCCTTCCCCTGATAAGAACACCAGAAGAGCCCTGCTGGATCAGACCAGTGAGAGTCCCTCTACCCAGCATCCTTTCTCACACAGTGGCCAATCAGTTCCTCTGGAGGGCCAACAACAGGGCACAGAGGCCGAGGCATTCCCCTGATAAGAGCATCAGAAGAGCCCTGCTGGATCAGCCCAGTGAGGGTCCATCTAGCCCAGCATCCCGTCTCACACAGTGGCCAGCCAGTTCCTCTGGAGGGCCAACAACAGGGCAAAGAGACTGATCCCTGCTGGATCAGACCAGGGAGGGTCCATCTAGTCCAGCCTCTGGTCTCACACAGTGACCAGCCAGTTCCTCTGGAGGGTCCGCAACAGGGCAGAGATGCCAAGGCCTTCATTAGACCATCAGAAGACTTCATTTTCCATTTTCTATTCGGGGTGTGTGTGACTTGAGGGCCATGTAGGAGGTTTGGCCTCCAGGAGAGAAGAAGCTTCTGTTGGTCTACAGCAGAAGAGCTGGATGTGAGCACCTTTTTGGTGTTGTTGTTCAGTTGCACAGTCAAGTCCGACTCTTCGCGACCCCATGGACCACATCATGCACCAAGCCCTCCTGTCTTCTGTCATGCTCTGGAGTTTGCTTAATTTCATGTTCGTTGCGTCTATGACACTGTCTAACCATCTCATCCTTTGCCGTCCCCGTCTTCTTTGACCTTCAGTCTTTCCCAGCATCGGGGTCTTCTCCTCCAGGGAGGGCTTCCTTCTCATTGGGTGGCCAAAGGGAAGGGTGGATGTCTTTTAGTGCACCTTAGAGACCAGCGAAGATTTTGTGGGCTTGAGTTGCGGAGAGTCCAGGGGAATTTTGACTCTCCAAAGCTCATGCCTTGAGAATCGTGTTGGCTGCTGATCTGCTCCCAGACGCGGACGTAGGAGAGCAGAAGCAGGTTTTGGGAGGAACTGTGTCCACCCGCCCTCCTCACTCACCTCCCTCTGCTTGGCCTGTGTTTCAGCATCTGCACGGGCGGGGCCTGGAACTGCACCAAGGAGAGCTGCCCCCTGGCCGTGGTCTGTCCTGGGGAGCTGGTCTTCGCCTACGGCTCCTGCCTGCGCACTTGCGAGAGCCCCGAGGGCAACCTCAGCTGCTCGGGCCTCTCTGACGGCTGCGTCTGCCCCCCGGGCACTGTCCTCTTGGTGAGCTGCTCCCCTTCCCCCCCGCCCCGTCATGGCTTTTGTTTCTGTGGCAGCCTGTGGACAAAAGAGGTGGGTGAGGTTAAGTGGCAAATGGCCCGTCTGTCGAAGAACAGTAGCGGGGCGGTTTGGCAGAAGCCAGGCTCTCAGCTGGGAAGTCACTGCTGGCTGCATCCCCCTTCCCAGCGACAGGCCTGCAGAGAGGGGATCTTGCTCACTGGCGGCCTGTGGCTTCTTCCCTCCTGCAGAACCAGCACTGCGTCTCCCCGGAGGAGTGCCCCTGTCACCACAACGGCCGGCTGTACCAGCCCAACGACACCATCGCCAAGGACTGCAACACCTGGTAAGGGTGAGACGCTGGGGATTGCTGTGGCGGGCAGGGGGGCCTGGCTGGGTAGCCTTGGGCAAGGCTCAGGGACTCATCCGCCAGTTTCCTCTGCTGGAACCCCAGCAGGGTCAGTTCTGAAGCCAAGCCGCTCAAGCGACTTGCCAGAGGATGACAGCGATGCACTGCAGGGTCTCACCTGAGCCAGCTGACAGCTGAGCTTCCAGCAGGTGGCTGGCATCTCCTTGGGGTCAAGCCAAGCCCAGAGTCCCAAACCCAACAGGGACGAATCAAATTGGAGTCTCCCCACTGTAGCTCTGCACTTGCTCCCCAAAGAGGCTTTGGGCAACCCAATCAGCGGCTTCTTGCAGGGCAACAGGATTCCCCTTGTAGGACTCTCTCTCTCTCTCTCTGCCTGTGTCTTAGCCAGCTTTCTGCTGCGCTTGTGCACCCTCTGGGGCATGCAGAGGAGAAGAGGTCCATCAGTGGCCCCTATTAGCCACAAGGTATAGATAGGGGCTCTGGGGCAAGGGATGCTCTGTCTTCTTGGTGCTTGGGGGGCGGGGTCAACAGTGGGAGGGCTTCTAGTGTCCTGGCCCCACTGCTGGACCTCCTGATGGCACTGGTATTTCTGGCCACTGTGTGACACAGAGTGTTGGATTGGATGGGCCTTTGGCCTGGTCCAACATTGGCGTCTCTTATGTTCTTAAGAGGCCACGGTCCTGGCGCTCAGCAAGGCCTTCTCTCCCTTCTTCCCTGCAGCACTTGCCGCAATCGGCGCTGGGAGTGCAGCCGCCACCACTGCAGCGGGATGTGTGTTGCCACGGGGGACCCCCACTACATCACCTTTGATGGGCGGGCCTACAGCTTCCTGGGGGACTGCGAATACATCCTGGCGCGGGAGGGTAGCGGGGCCTTCAGCGTCACTGCTGAGAATGTGCCGTGTGGGACCAGCGGCACCACCTGCACCAAGTCCGTCCTGGTGCTCGTTGGCAACACTGTGATCCACCTCCTCCGAGGTAAGGTGTTGGTGCGTCCAGAGGTGAGAAGGGGGCCCTCCCCACCGCCCGTGTTCTGCTCTTCTGACACCCCCTTTCTGTCCATAATAGGAAAAGATATAACAGTGAACGGGGTCTCGGTGCGGCCCCCCAAGACTTACACTGGGAACGGCCTGACCTTTGAGAGAGCCGGGCTCTTCATCGCTCTCATCTCCCGTGTGGGGCTGACAGTGCTCTGGGACGGAGGTGAGTCCTGCCGGGACAGCTTGCCCTCCCCTCCCCCACACGATCCCACTGGCTCATGAAGCCATAGGTGCCATCTTGAGATGAAGAAGAAGAGAATAATGCTTTAATAATAATAATGCTTTCGATTTATTAATCGCTTTCCCCACGAGTGGGCTCAAAGTGATTTACAGTTACACTTTTAGACAGGGGACTAACAGTGTTTCATAGGGGATAGGGAAGACAACATATATATAAAATTCATTTTTTAATTGCACACGCCGAAACTGCACGGTGGAAACATCTCTGGCTCGGATCAGTCATGTCCCGAACGGCTGCGTCGACCGGCTTGATGACGTTGGGGCCTCAGGACCCCTATGTTGTGTCG
>NW_015167113.1:163117-163842 GCF_001447785.1 Gekko japonicus | reverse complement strand
ACAACAGACACCCTGTGAGGTAGGTGGGGCTGAGAGAGCTCTTGACAGAAACGGCTCTTTTTCAAGGACAGCCCTTATCAGAACTACGGCTTGCCCAAGGTCATCCAGCCAGGTGCGAGTGGAGGAGTGGGGGAATCAAACCTAGTTCTCCCAGATTAGAGTCCGCGCACTTAACCACCACACCAAACTGGCTCTCAACAGATAAGTGCTGCCTCCTCCCAGAGGAGCTTATCTGGCTCCCCTGGTGGACCTCCTGGCGGCACTTGGTATTTTCGGCCACTGTGTGACAGAGTGTTGTATTGGATGGGCCATTGGCTTGTCTTATGTTCTTATCTGTACACTCCCGTCACCTTCGGAGGTCCTGCTTTGGGTGCCCCTCCCGTCTGAGGATGGACGAGGGGCGACCTGAGAGAGGGCCTTCTCAGCTGTGGCCCCGAAACTCCTTCCTTCCACCCAGGGAGATCCGTCCATCTCTGTTGGTGTCTCCCGCCAGACTTTTTAGTTTCATTTGGCCTGCTCCCAGTGACGGTTATTGGCTCTCCTCCCTGATTCTTGGTTTTGTATGTGTTTTTATTGAATGATTTTATAATTTCAAAAGATATTTTAATGGATCAAATATTTTAACGTTTTTGTGTTCGCTGCCTTGGGGGGGTCCTGATCAGGTGGAAAGGCGGCATAAAAATGTTTTAAGTAAATAAACAAACAGAACAGCTAAAGGCTCTTCC
>NW_015167113.1:155844-163105 GCF_001447785.1 Gekko japonicus | reverse complement strand
GAGACCAGAAGGCAGCTGCCAGTGGGAAAGAAATGGGGCTCTTCCGCATTCGCGTTAAAACCTGCAGTTTAAATCGGCAGGGAGTTATGCTGGACACTAAGTGATGTTGTATTGAATCGACCACTAGAGGGAGCTAAACATGTGTGGAGCAGGAAAGCAACAGGAACACACTGAGCAAGGAAAGCAAGAATGCAGGAGACCCCCTAGCCTGAGACGAAAGATGGGAAGACGCCACCAACTGAGGCAGTGCGCATGCTGGGGTGTGTGCTCTTTTGCCCCACCATCATCATCACACACATGCCCCAGGGCTGCTGCCAGAATTCTGCAGTGGTCTGTTCTTCACCCACAACATTGTGCGATGCGGCTCTACAGTCCTCAGGTCTCCCTGCGTCCTTAGCTCTCCAGGACAGCAGCCCTGCACACTCACGTTTTTCTCAGTAGTCATGAGGACTAGAAATGTGCCATTTTAGAAACAGGAGGGAAAGGAAAGCAGGATGCTTGTGTCTTCATCAGACAAGGGCAGATGTGCAGTTTCCCCACAGCAGTGGCCTCGGAGAGCCCCCTGGGCCACCATTCTCCCCCTCCCCTTCCTGATTCCCTCCCCTTTTCCTCTCTGGCCTTCTGGTGTCCCAGAATCCTCCGTGGCCAGTTGGCAGGACCTAAGGGAGGCCCTGTCGGTTCAGCCCAGCATCCTCTTCCCCACCACAGCCCGCCAAATGCCCCCCAGAGGTCCCAGGCCAAAGCCGCCTCCTCCACTGTCCCCCAGCAAGGCCCTTCAGGCTCGGCCTGCCTCTGAGTGCGGAGATCCTCTTGAGCTGCCACGGGCCTTAGATAGGTCTCTCCCCCATGCATTTCTCTAACCTCAGGCTGTCCATGCTGGTGTCTTCTCTTTGCCTCCTCCAGGCACTCGGGTCTACGTCAAGCTGGACGCCAAGTACCAGGGCCGTGTGGCAGGCCTGTGTGGGAACTTCGATGGGGACACAGAGAACGACTTCGTCAGCAGGCAGGGTATCGTCGAGCCCACCGCCGACCTCTTTGGCAACTCCTGGCGGGTCAGCCTGCTGTGCCCGGAGGTCAACAGCGAGGACTTTGAGCACCCGTGCACGGTATGCCCACATGGGCACCCCACTGCAAGAGTTTTGGGTGCAGGGACCCCTGCCCCTGTGGCTGGGGAGGACAAGCTGACAGGACAGGGGTGGCAGGCTGGCAGCCGGGGGTAGGGGGCTTTTGTCTCCTGCCCGGGGTTCAGACGTTCCTGAACTCAGAGGCATTTTCTGGGAGGAGGAGATGACTGTTTCTCAGGATGTGTTCTTAGGGTTGCTGCCGACTCCAGGTTGGGAAATCCCTGGAGATCTCAGGGGTGGAGCTTGGAGAGGGCAGAGGTTGGGGAGGGGAGAGTTGGGGAGGTGAGTTATAATGCCATGGACTCCAGATCAACCATTTTCTCCGTAGATTGATGACTGTTGTCTAGACATCTGTTACGTAGAGGCTGGGAACCCTAGGGACCATCCCCATTCTCAGTGCACTTCAGTGATCACTTGCAAGTGGGTTTTGCTGTTGCACACAGTAAAATCCAGTTGCAAAGTGCATTGAACGTGCATTATTCGGCATGTGCGAAACCATCCAAATGCCTCTTCTTCCAGCCAAGAGACCCTCTGCCTTTACCTGAGAAGGGATGGATGGATAGACACCATCGAGGACGCCACAAAGGCCCTCAGTTTGCAAAACCTGAACAAGGCGGTTAATGATAGGTCATTTTGAAGGACATTCATTCCTAGGACCGCCGTACGTTGGAAGTGACATGACGGCATTTAGCAGACACACATGAAGGGTAGATCAAGACGGGCCACCGTGTTAGTGTGTAGCAGTAGAAAAGAGCCAGAGTCCAGCCGCACCTCAAAGGCCAACAAAATTTGGTGGCAGAGGTAGGAGCTTTCGTGAGCCGCTGTTCACTTCTTTTGATACCTTCGGTGTCTTCAGGTACCTTCACGAAAGCTCCTACCCTGCCATGAGTTTTTGTTGGTCTTTAAAGTGAAGTGTGGTCACGTAACATGGTCCTTAAGAGAGGGGGCAGCAAGGTATTCGTTGTGCCTGCGTTCGGTGCAGGGCTCATTTCCTACCGGAGCGCGCTGGAACGGCGCTTCAGCAGTAAGGAGCCCAGGGGCGGGGCGGCCCCCCCGCCACCTTTCCTGGCCCACCCGCACAGGCGTATGGGCCAGGGAAGGCCTGCAGAGCCCCCCCCCGCCACCTGGGGGGATTCAAATGCCTTTCTTTCCCTTCCCCAGATGGGGAAGGGAAAGAAAGGCATTCTAAACATGCCTGCCCTTTGCCAGGGGGTGTGGCATATGCAGATTAGTTGTGCAAATGAGCTCCCGCACCTCTTTTTCTACAAAATGACCCCTGGTTCTGTGCCCGGGGAAGTTCAGGGAAGCCTTGAGGGATGCTTCTCATAATCTGTCCGTGGACAGTGGTGGAAGTGCTCGGGAGAGCAATACAGACAGCAGTCGGCCAAACTCAGGCAATCAGGGCCAAACCGGTCTCACACACACACACACACCAGCCTGAAAACCTGAAGTCTTCGTGGCCTCCCAGCAGGCAGAGAGGGGGGGGGTCTTTTAGATCTGTCTTCTGAGTTTCAGCTTGGAAAGCTGCTCAGCCGATGAGCATCGGAGGGCAGCTCAAGGGGGGTGGGATTCATCCTTTGGGCGCACCTGCTAAAAGGCTCAGGGCCCTGGGAATGCTTAGTTTGGCGAAGAGGAGATTGGGGGAGAACCCGAAGCGACGGGTTTAAATTACACGCAGAAAGGGACTGGCTGGATATTAGGAAACACTTTTTCAGGGTTAGAGTGGTTCAGAGGTGGAATCAGCTGCCCAGGGAGGTGGTGAGCTCCCCTTTCAGTGGCAGCTTTCAAGAAGAGGCTGGACGACTATTTGTCAGAGACGCTTTAGGCTGGTCCTGCATTGGGCAGGGGGCTGGTCTCTATGGCCCCCTTCCAACCCTGTGATTTTAGGATTCTATAAGGAGCAGAGTTCCCGTGGCCCCTCGGGCTCTTTCTCCACCTGGCCGGCTGCTCCTCAATGTCTCACGGTGTCCTCCACCCTGGCTGGAGAAGCAAAAAAGTTGCAGTGATCTGGAGGCTGGGTTGGCCCTGCGACCAAGACAGGGAAGGGGGGGGGTCTCTTTGGCTAAGCAGCAGGGAGGAAGAGCATGGGGGGGGGAATGACAGAATACCTTGAAGGAGGAGCCCCGGCCAGGAAGCCCCTCACCCCCACCCCTCTGCTCACCCTGGCTAGGTGAACTCCCACCGGGTGACCTGGGCTCGGAAGCGCTGCGGGATCCTGCTGCAGGACCTCTTTGCCCCCTGCCGCGAGGAGCTCCCCTGCCAGCAGTTCTACGAGTGGTGTGTCTTTGACGCCTGCGGGTAGGTGGCTGAGAACATCCCATCACCCCGGGGGGGGGGGAGTGGGGGAGCACATGTGGAGGCCAAGTCCCTTCCCTGCCCCAGCCCCAGAAGGGAGACAGACTCCGAACACGTTTCATGAAAACATTTGAATCCCGCCTTTCCTTGTGCTTCAAGGCAGCTCACAACAATCCTTAACAACATTATCTGCTAAGGACGGGGGAAAAAAGGGCATCTCTCCCCCCTCGGAAGAGGCCTGCCAGTTCAAAACACCCCCCCTCAAAAAAGCCCTGGCAAACAGGCAGCCCTGGCAGTGCCCCCTGAGGATTTCCAAGGAGCCCCCCCCACTTCTTCAGGGAGAGGAAGAAGAAGAGAAGAAATTGGGTTTATACCCCATGGCCCTTCACTACCCAAAGGTGTCTCAGAGCGGCTCACAAACTCCTTTCTCTTTCCCTCCCCTCCCCACAACAGACACCCCCTGTGAGGGAGGCGGGGCTGAGAGAGCTGTCTCAAGGACTGCCCTTGAGAGAACAGCTCTGAGAGAACTACGGCTTGCCCAAGGTCATCCAGCCAGGTGCAAGTGGAGGAGGGGTGGGGAATCAAACCCAGTTCTCCCAGATTAGAGTCCGCGCACTCCTAACCACGACACCAAACTGGCCCCTTCCCCACAACTGGAGCCACGATGGAAAAGGCCCAGGCGATGCCAGGCAGGCCACCCTCAGTGGTGGGAGAGCCAGCAGATGGCTGCCTGAGGACCGTAGTTGGCACACAGGGATGCAGGGAAGGAGATGGTTCATGTGAAGAAGGAGGAGGAGGAGATTGGATGTACACCCCGCCCTTCGCTTGGAAGCGGCTTACAAACTCCTTCCCCTTCCCCTCCCCACAACAGACACACCCTGTGAGGTAGGTGGGGCCGAGAGAGCTCTCTCGAGAACAGCCCTTGAGAGAACAGCTCTGAAAAGACTTGTGACTGACCCAAGTTCACACCAGCAGCTGCATGTGGAGGAGTGGGGAATCCAAACCCGGTTGTCCCAGATTAGAGTCCGCGCTCCAAACCACCAAACCAAACTGGCTGTCTCTGAAGCATCCCTGGTCAGGGTCATCCAAAAAGGGGAACAAGAGGAGCTTCCCCGAGGATCTCTAGGTGGTGTGTGTGGCCTTCGCTTCCCCTCTGTGCCGTTCTGACCACCCGGGTAGGTGAGTGAGGCTGAGGGAGCATGGCTGGCCCAAGGTGCGGCTCATGGAGCATCTGAACCCAGGTCTCTCCAGACCTCCGCGAACTCTCTCACCACTACCACAGGCCAGCTCATTGCAGCTGCGAGGATTTCTTCTTCTGTGGCACCTCTGGCTGTTCTCCTCATGCTCTACATCTTCTATCCAGATAGTTTGGAGGGAAGGGTGTGTGTGAGAAACAGCCACGTGTTTCACGGGAAGGAGCGAGTAGGGGTTAGGGGCGCGGACTCTAGTCTGGGAGGACCAGGTTTGGTTCCCCACTCCTCCACATGCAGTTCTTTCAGAGCTGTTCTCTCAGCCCCACCTACCTCACAGGCAATGCTCTCTCTAAGCTGTGGAGTCTTCTTGTGAGAAAAAAATTCTACTTTCTGAGCTCCTGAGGGAGCAATTTGGCTACTGCATCAATTAGTTTGCTCTGGTGCCCTCCTTCCTGAGCTAAGGCAAAAATGTGTGAGTCGGAGGCTAAAAAACTGAGCTGTCTCACACTAACTCAGCTTAGAGGGAACACTGCTCACAGGGGGTGCCTGTTGTGGGGAGGGGAAGGGAGAGGAGTTTGTAAGCCGCTCTGAGACTCCTTCGGGTAGTGAAGGGCGGGGTACAAATCCAATCTCTTCTTCTTCATCTATATCTGGGAGAACCAGGTTTGATTCCCCACTCCTCCTCCACTTGCACATGGCTGGATGGCCTTGGGCAAGCCGTAGTTCTGTCAAGAGCTGTCCTTGAAAAAGATCTCTCTCAGCCCCACCCGCCTCCCAGGGTGCCTGTCTGTTGTGGGGAGGGGAAGGGGAAGGGAAAGGTGTTTGTCAGCCGCTCTGAGACTCCTTTGGGTAGTGAAAGGCCATGGGGTATGAATCCAGTCTCTTCTCCCTTCCTGGCCTGGCCCCAAGGGAGCCCCACTGATACCCCTGGGGGATTCCTTGGACCTGGTCAGGTTCCCCCCTCCCACACTGACTCCAAGGATAGCCCTCCTCCAGATAGCCCCTCCCCCAAGAGTGTCCTGGGGTGTCCCTTGGCTGCCCCCCCTCTGATGTAGCCCCCCCCCCGCTCTCTCTCCCCACCCCCAGGTGTGACTCGGGGGGAGACTGTGAGTGCCTGTGCACGGCCATTGCCACTTATGCCGAGGAGTGCAGCAAGCGGGGCGTGGCCGTGCGCTGGAGGAGCCAGGAGCTGTGCCGTAAGTTGGGTTGCCAGCTCTGGCCTGGGGGATTCCTGGAGATGTGGTGGCAGGGCCGGTGGTGTGTGTGTGGGATTTTGCAGAGGGAGCTGAGCAGGGGGGCGATGCCGCAGAGCCTGTCAAGCTGCCATTTCCCCCAAGGAAGCAGATCTCCGTCATCTGGAGACCAGCTTTAATCCTGGGAGGAAACTCCAGGCCCCACCTGTAGGCTGGCGACACTAGCTGTAAGCCTGGTACTCCTATGGGAGGTGGGGGGGGGAGGAAACAGAGACTCCTTTCCCAGAAGCCTCTGTGCTCCCTGGGCCTCCTGGGCGAACACTGGCCAAGGGGCTGGAGCCCAAAGAGAACTGCCTTGCTGGGGAGGGTCACTGAGCGGCAGCCGGCAGGCCCGTTTGCGAGGGAGTTGACCTTTCCCTCCATTCCTCCACCACGACCCCAAGATCGCTCGCCCGGGCAGTCCTCCTGGAAGTGAGGAGGTTTGCTGGGCCGTAGTCCCTGGCGCAGCTTCCAGGCGCTCACGTTCGGCTCTGTGCCTTCCTCTCTGTGTCCTCTCAGCCCTGCAGTGTGACCATGGGCTGGAGTACGATCCCTGTGGCCCTGCCTGCCCCCAGTCCTGCAAGAACTTTGGCCTGGAGCCCCCCGAACACTGCCAGGCCCTCACCTGCGTGGAGGGATGCTTCTGCCCGGAGGGGAAGGTGTCGCATGGTAAGCAGGGGTCATTTCGTAGAAAAGGAGGTGCAGGAGCTCATTAGCATAACCCATTAGCATAACTTATTTGCATTATGCCACACACCCTGACATCACCGGAAGTGAGTCAGAAGGCAACAGCCACCGCTCAGGCTCCACTGGACTGTTTTGGATTGCTAGCTGTTGGGTGGGGGGAACGCGCAGATCTGCCCTCGCAGAGGAGGGAGAGCTGGTACCTGAATAAAACTTGGTCTTAAAGCTGCCACCAGACTGTTTTGGACTGGGTGGGGGCTCTACAGCTTACCTGGCTGCTTCTTGCTCTGAGTGAGGGCTGCTGGGAGCAGGGGGGGTGGGGCTTGTTGCATGTGCCCGCCCCCTGGGCTCTTTACTGTCGGAGCTCTGCTCCTGTGCGCTCCTGCAGGAAATGACCCCTGATGGTAAGACAGTTGGTTGCAGGCTGCCAGGGAGGGAGGGAGGGGGCGGGCAAAGGGCCAGCCAAGGCAGGGCCGGAGGAGACGGGCTGCTGCCCTCTCTGGCCTGGGGAACTCCTGGAGAGTTGGGGGTAGAGCCTGGGGAGGACAGGGACCTCAGTGTGGTGGAATGCCATTTTTCCCCAGGGGAACTGATCTCTGAACTGAGGCAGATCACGAGAAGGGAGGGCAGGAAGGGTTGCCTCAGGGCTTAGTTCTTGTGGCCCTTTCTTACACGCCCAGGGAAATGCCGATCACCACGTTGGGGTCAGGAAGCAAATTTTCTCCATGCCAGT
>NW_015167113.1:150332-155737 GCF_001447785.1 Gekko japonicus | reverse complement strand
GGGGGGGGGGACATTGTGAGCATTCCAGTGGGGTCTTCCCTGAATCAAAAGCTTCCCGGTCCTTGGCTATGCCTCCGCACCGCTAGCTAGGATGTTCTGATGGCTCCATAGAAATCACTGGCTGCTGCCTAGACCAGCCAGTCCAGTGGTGGACCCTTCATAGGGCACAACAACAGCAGCCACAGGAGGCAGCCCCCACTCTTTGCTTGGCCCAGCACCTTCGTCTGCCGCCATCAGGGACAGGGACTGGCTCCTGCCAGCTGCAGAGGGCGCCTGGGTTGCTCTGCCGTAGAACAGCTAGGCTGGCGTTCAGGAGTACCCGAGGGACCAGTGAGGCTCTTGGGGTTTGGGCTGGTAGTGCCAGGGTCACGTGGGGGCCAGGCTGCGGCACAGCTCGGAGCCCCTGCTGGGCTAGGAAGCTCCATCAGTGGGCCAAAGCCCTGGCCTGCTCCGACCAGCAGTCCGGCTGGCTGGAGTCTCAGAGACCAGGCCCTCACGAGCCCTGGCTGGCACGCGCACATCCAGCCTCTCGGCCGCAGCCTTGGTGTCCCTGCTGGGATCTCCCGTGCCCTCTTCGGTGGGGAGCAATAATGTGTTCGGCTGGGAAGGGTCACGGGGGACGTTGGAGCAGTCGCCAGTCCTTGGCTCTATGTGCCGTTTTATTCCCTGCCAGATGGCCAATGCATCGACCCCTCCGAGTGCCCCTGTTACTGGGAGGGCACCGTGTTCCCCCTGGGCGCTCTGGTGATGCAGGAGTGCAGGAACTGGTAAGTCCCTGAAGAGTGGGGGGGGATAGGAAGCCCCCCTCCCCAGTCCCTCTGCCCAGCCCCTTCTGTGCCTCCCGAGAGCCAGGATGTCCCCTGAGCCACACAGAATGGAAACCGGCTTTAAGGAACATCAAAGGGGACGTTCTCTCCGTGCCAAATTCTGCGCTGGATCCCAAGCTTGCCGTGTACGCTTGGCGAACACGGAACTTGTGCCCATCCCGCAGGACCATGGAACCACTGCTGCCCAGCCAGGCTTTTTTACTGGGCAACTCACCCCCCCCCAAGTGCAACCCCATGGCAGAAAAGCCAGCCCCAGGCACACCGTCTTGGCCAGATGCCACACGAAGCACGCCAGGAAATGGGTGCGCCTGCAGCCCCTCTGATGTGTATTCTTCCCACAGCTCGTGCGAGGCAGGCTTGTGGCAATGCACGGCGCCGCTGGAGCAGTGCGCCCCCGCACCCCACTGTGCCGAGACAGAGTTTGCCTGCCTTGGGGTCAGGAAGCAAATTTTCTCCATGCCAGTTTGACCAGGGATCCTGGAGGTTTCTTGCCATCTTCTGGGCATGGAACAGGGGTCACTGGGGGTGTGGAGGGGGGAGGTATTTGTTAATTCCCTGCCTTGTGCATGGGGGTTGGACTAGATGACCCTGGAGGTCCCTTCCAACTCTGTGATTCTGTGATCTCTGGAAATCATTTGTAATTCCAAATCTCCAGGGCCCACCTGGAGGGTGGCAACCCTAGGAGGAGAGACAGCTAAAGGGTTGGTGCTGATGGAGGGGGGGGGGACATTGTGAGCATTCCAGTGGAGTCTTCCCTGAATCAAAAGCTTCCCGGCCCTTGGCTGTGCCTCCGCACCGCTAGCTAGGATGTTCTGATTACTCCATAGAAATCACTGGCTGCTGCCTAGACCAGCCAGTCCAGGGGTGGACCCTTTCATAGGGCACAACAACAGCAGCAACAGCAACAGGGGGCAGCCCCCACTCTCTGCTTGGCCAAGCACCTTCGTCTGCCGCCATCAGGGACAGGGACTGGCTCCTGCCAGCCGCAAAGGGTGGCTGGGTTGCTCTGCCGTAGAACTTCCGTAGCCTGGCGTTCAGGAGTACCCGAGGGACCAGTGAGGCTCTTGGGGTTTGGGCTGGTAGTGCCAGGGTCACGTGGGGGCCAGGCTGCGGCACAGCTCGGAGCCCCTGCTGGGCTAGGAAGCTCCATCAGTGGGCCAAAGCCCTGGCCTGCTCCGACCAGCAGTCCGGCTGGCTGGAGTCTCAGAGACCAGGCCCTCACGAGCCCTGGCTGGCACGCGCACATCCAGCCTCTCGGCCGCAGCCTTGGTGTCCCTGCTGGGATCTCCCGTGCCCTCTTCGGTGGGGAGCAATAATGTGTTCGGCTGGGAAGGGTCACGGGGGACGTTGGAGCAGTCGCCAGTCCTTGGCTCTATGTGCCGTTTTATTCCCTGCCAGATGGCCAATGCAGCGACGCCTCCGAGTGCCCCTGTTACTGGGAGGGCACCGTGTTCCCCCTGGGTGCTCTGGTGATGCAGGAGTGCAGGAACTGGTAAGTCCCTGAAGAGTGGGGGGGGTATAGGAAGCCCCCCTCCCCGTCCCTCTGCCCAGCCCCTTCTGTGCCACGCCGGGAGATGGGTGTGCCTGCAGCCCCTCTGATGTCTCTGTTTTCAATACCCTTCCTAATAATCCCCAGCATAGCATTGGCCTTTTTTTAATTGCAGTCACACACTGTTTTGACATTTTCAGTGAGTTATCTACTACAACTCCAAGATCTCTCTCTTGATCAGTCTCTGCCAGTTCAGACCCCATCAACGTGTATTTATATTTAGGATTTTTGGCTCCAATGTGCATCACCTTGCACTTGGCCACATTGAACCCCATTTGCCATGTTGACGCCCACTCGCCCATCTTTGACAGATCCCTTTGGAGTGCCTCACAATCCTCACTGGTTTTCACCACCCTGAACAACTTCGTATCATCCGCAACTTTAGCCACTTCACTGCTTACTCCCAACTCCAAATCATTAATGAACAAGTTAAAAAGCAGTGGCGACATGCTGGGCCATTTCTCAGGGCAACAGGCTGTGCAGGTCATTAGAGAGAAGAGATTGGATTTATACCCCATGGTATGAAGGAGTCTCAGAGTGGCTTACAATCTCCTTTCCCTTCCCCTCCCCACAACAGGCACCCTGTGAGGTAGGCAGGGCTGAGAGAGCTCTCTCAAGAACTGCCCTTGAGAGAACAGCTCTGAGAGAACTTGTAACTGACCTAAGGTCACACCAGCAGCTGCATGCAGAGGAGTGGGGAATCAAACCTGGTCCTCCCAGATTAGAGGCCGCACTCCTAACCACTACACCAAACTGGCTCTGGAGGAGGGCAGGGCAAATCCGGAATGCTAGGGCTTTTAGTAGTAATTCAAAACATTTTTCCGCTGCCTTTCCACCTCGCTTAAGGTTCCCAAGGCGGAGAGCAGTCAAACACATTAAAGCAAGCTTTTAAGATACATAATATTTTAACGCAAAAGCTTATGCCAGGAATAAAACTTGGTTGGTCTGAAAGGCGCCCCTGGACTCAGACTTTATTCTCCTGTGTCAATAGAACGTGCCAGTGGGCTTTTTTCTGAGGAGGGGGCTTTGAGTCCACCACCCTCCCTTCCCTCAAAGTCATCCTCCCAAAGAACGGGTTGCTGGCCAAGGAGATGGAGGTACGGCCCTGGAAACGGAGCCACCCCATGTCCGGCTGAGTGACCAAGGAAGGCAGGCCGGGTCCCTCAGGCTTGCCGTGAGGCTTCTTGGCCCCGAATCCACGGCTAAATGAACTTTCCCACCCTTTTCAGGCTGCGGGCCGGCCTGTCAGCCCGGCGAGTTCCGGTGCGCAGTCGGGCGCTGCTTGCCGTACCTCCACCGCTGTGACGGACACGATGACTGCGGAGACTTCAGCGACGAGCGGGACTGCGTGTGCCCCCCTGGGGACTTCCAGTGTCCGGATGGCCAGTGTCTCTCCCAAGCTCTGGTCTGCGACAGCAAGCAGGACTGTCCCACCGGAGCGGACGAGGCCTTCTGCCCAGGTGAGCTCCTCCTCCGGGGACACCCTCAGCGGGCTTTCCGTCCTCAGTCTCCTCAGCCAAGACACCTGATGCGTTCTTGACACTCCTCAGGGAGAGGGCCCTTTCCTCAGTCACGTCCCTGCTTTCATATCTGCTTCCTCCTCGTCACCAACATTATCTCAGGAGGACCTGTGCTGTCGCCTGCTTCTCCAAACGCAATCTGACGACCTCACCATCCAAATCTCCAGCCACCTCCTCTGCCAAGATGGCCGCCCCGCCATGACCCTCCTTTCCGTTTCCCTCTTCTGACCTTCCTCGTAGTGCCTCTTGGGTCCCTCCCGAGAGGGGGAGAAAGCGGCTCCAGCAATAGCAGGCTCTTCTGTGGGCTCAGGGGAGGATTTTGGTCGTTTTTGTGCCCCCAGCCAGGAGCAGCTCAGACTCAAAGCAGCCTTAAATGGGGGTGGGGGTGGTTTCCTTTAAAATATATAAAATTCTTTTGTTTCTGACTGTTTTGTGGTGTCTAAGCCACACTGGGTGCCTGCATGGGCAGACAGCTGGTCATCAATGGTTCAAAGGAAGAAACCGCCTGTCCCCAGGGCTGACGGGTACTCGGAAGAGACCTTTGGCCTAAGACCAGTGTTATTTATTTATTTATTTTATTGCATTTATACCCCGCCCTCCCCACGAACGGGCTCAGGGCGGCTCCCTCTAAGCTGATTTAGTGTGAGCTAGTTCACATTTTTTTAGCCTCCGGCTCACACTTCTTTGCCTTAGCTCAGGAAGGGTGGCTCCAGGGCAAAATAATCTATGCAGCAGCCAAATCGCTCGCTCACAACTTTAATGCCAGGAGCTCACAAAGTACAATTTTTGCTCACAAGACTCCACAGCTTAGAGGGAGCATTGCAAGACTTCTCTTAATTTCTCGAGTTGTGAGAAAGGCTGGCGGTCCCATAGTGGTGAGGGAAGGGCTCTCTCTCTGTGGGTACACGTGCCTTCCCCCTTATGCCAGAAAGCCGGTCCCTCAGGTAGGTTGGACCCTGGCCAGAAAGTTGCCTTGTTGAGCTCAGATGGGCCCTGTGAGCCAGAGGGTATTTTCATGGTGTGGCCACTTGGTTTGTCTGGCCGCCTCCTTTTTATTACTTATGGCAGAAGCTGGAAGCCAAGGGAGGGTTGCCCCCGTGGCCGTACTGTGAGGGTGGCTGACCTTTCCTCCTGCTCCGCGTTCTCCGCCTTTTGCAGGCCAAGTGACCTGTGCCCCTGGACAGCTGCCTTGTCCAGACGGCGTCTGCTTGAGCCGCGTGCAGGTGTGTGACGGAGTGCGGGACTGCTCTGACGGTGCAGATGAGAACCCGGCTCAGTGTTGGCTGGTCCAAACCACTCCCCTGGCGGCCACGGTTCCCTCAAGTCTCCCTGTGACTCCCCAACCACCTGTCGACAGGACCCTGGGTAAGAAGGCGTGGTGCGGTTGGGGACGGAGTGTTCCCTCTCTGTTCTGCACAGCACTGTCCTCTGGAACAGTGGCCCGAGACCCTGTGCCACTTTATGGATGACTCTGAGTTATGGGGGAAAGCACAGACTTACTAGAATCCG
>NW_015167113.1:139745-150283 GCF_001447785.1 Gekko japonicus | reverse complement strand
AATAGTTTCGGGAGACAGAGGAGGCTGTTCCCAGCAGGGCAGGAGGCAGGAAGAGGAGGAGACGGGGCTCAGTGGCAGAGCATCTGGTTTACGTGCAGAAGGCCCCGGGGCTCAATCCCCAACATCTCCAATTCAGAAGATGAAGTCATGGCGAAAGACCTTTCTCTCTTTTGAGAGCCAGTCTGGTGGAGTGGTTAAGTGCGCGGACTCTAATCTGGGAGAACCGGGTTTGATTCTCCCACTCCTCCACATGCACCTGGCTGGATGACCTTGGGCAAGCCCTAGTTCTGATAAGAGCTGTTCTTGAAAAAGAGCAGTTTCTGTCAAGAGCCCTCTCAGCCCCGCCTACCTAACAGGGTGCCTGTTGTGGGGAGGGGAAGGGAAAGGAGTTTGTAAGCCGCTCTGAGACTCCCTTAGGTAGTGAAGGGCCATGGGGTATAAGTCCAATCTCCTCCTCCTCCTGTTCTTCAGTTTGGTGTAGTGGTTAAGTGCGCGGACTCTAATATGGGAGAACCGGGTTTGATTCCCCACTCCTCCACTCTCAGCTGCTAGATGACCTTGGGTCAGTCACAAGTTCTCTCAGAGCTGTTCTCTCAAGAGCAATCCTCGAAAGGGCTCTCTCAGCCCCACCTACCTCACAGGGTGCCTGTTGTGGGGAGGGGAAGGGAAAGGAGTTTGTAAGCCGCTCTGAGACTCCCTTCGGTAGTGAAGGGCCATGGGGTATAAGTCCAATCTCCTCCTCCTCCTGTTTTTCAGTTTGGTGTAGTGGTTAAGTGCGCGGACTCTAATATGGGAGAACCGGGTTTGATTCCCCACTCCTCCACTCTCAGCTGCTAGATGACCTTGGGTCAGTCACAAGTTCTCTCAGAGCTGTTCTCTCAAGAGCAATCCTTGAAAGGGCTCTCTCAGCCCCACCTACCTCACAGGGTGTCTGTTGTGGGGAGGGGAAGGGAGAGGAGTTTGTAAGCCGCTCTGAGACTCCTTTGGGTAGTGAAGGGCCGGGGGGTATAAATCCAATCTCTTCTTCTCTTCTGCCTGAGATCCTGGAGAGCCACTGCCAGTCCGAGTCGACTAATAAATTCATCTGAACACCTGTCTTACGCTGTCTTACGCTGAATCAGACCATCAGTCCATCCCAGTCAGTCTCGTCTACTCGGACTGGCAGCCGCACTCCAGGGCCTCAGGCAGAGGGTCTCTCACAACACCTCCTGCCCGGCCCTTTATGAACTGGAGACACTGCCAGGGATTGAACCTGGGGCCTCCCCTGTGCCAAGCAGATGCTGTACCCCTGAGCCATGGCTCCTTCCCTAAATGGCACGACTGACCTTGATTGATCAGGGTCTGACCCCTGGTAGAAGGCAGCTTCACGTGTTCAGAGAGGCGGGGATAAGGGAACGAAGGTCTTGAGGGACACAGGAGAAGGATGAGGAAGAGGCTCAGAATGGAGATGAGGGAGGAGATCGATGACTCTGCCAGGCAGACTGGGGCAGCAGACACCTCCGGAGCGGTCCGGGAACTGCCCTCCCTCCTTCCCTCTGCAGTGCCACCCTGTGGCCGGTACGAGTTCCACTGCCACAGCGGGGAATGCCAGCCGCGCGGCTGGGTGTGCGACGACGAAGCCGACTGCCTGGACGGCAGCGACGAACTGAACTGCAGCCGCCCGTGTGGGCTCGACCAGTTCCCCTGCCAGCTTGGCAACGAATGCATCCACTACAGCCGCCTGTGTGACGGAGCGTCCCACTGCCAGGACCAGTCCGACGAGAGCGTCGACACCTGTGGTAAGTGGCTGCCCAAGTGGCGGGGGGGGGGGCGCCTCAAACACCCGGGTCTGACTGGGGACGGACCAGTCTGCGTTGTGTCCTTGATGGCCAATCTCTGCACCATTTGTTAGTGCTGATATACGCATTCAGGCAGATTGCATGATATAGCCCTACTTGGATTGTACCATTTTAGGATGCTGGAGGAGTTGCAGGTGTGAATGCTCCCCTAACCCTAGGCCTCTAGAATGCTACAACGTCGAGGGGAAAACTAAGCATCTTTTGGATGTGCTGCTACAGGACAGTTTCTGTCAAGGCTGAGCTTCCACTGAAGTGATTTCTCCCACCTCCTTTCTGAAGTGGTATAGTGCCAGAAAAGCTATGCCGTGTCATTTTCCTGAATACGCTGACCCACTCTGATTTCCCTCCTCTGCTCTGTCCCCTGCTTTTTGTTTGGTGTAGTGGTTAGTGTAGTGGTTAAGTGTGGACTCTAATCTGTGAGAACCGGGTTTGATTCCCCACTCCTCCACTTGCAGCTGCTGGATGACCTTGGGCAAGCCATAGTTCTCTCAGAGCTGTTCTCTCAAGGGCAGTCCTCGGGAGAGTTCTCTCAGCCCCGCCTACCTTGCAGGGTGTCTGTGTGTTGTGGGGAGGGGAAGGGAAAGGAGTTTGTAAGCCGCTCTGAGACTCCTTTGGGTAGTGAAGGGTGGGGTATAAATCCAATCTCTTCTTCTTTTACTTCTGCGGAACCTCAGGATATATTTACTTGATATAGAGAAGTCCAATGGGATCACTTCAGTGACTGCAGTTGTAGTTATATCCAGGGGTCATTTCGTGGAAAAAGAGGTACAGGAGCTCATTAGCATAACTTATTAGCACAACTTATTTGCATATGCCACACACCCTGACATCACCGGAAGTGTGTCAGAAGGCAACACCCACCGCTCAGGCTCCACTGGACTCTTTTGGATTGCTAGCTGTTGGGGGGGGGGGGGACGTGCAGATCTGCCCTCACAGAGGAGGGAGAGCTGGTACCTGAAGGTGGGCGGGAGGGGGGCTCTGCAACTTACCTGGCTGCTTCTTGCTCCTCGTGGCCTGACTGAGGGCTGCTGGGAGCAGGGGGAGGGGCTTGTTGCATGTGCCCACCCACTGGGCTCCTTACTGCCAGAGCTCCGCTCCTGTGTGCTCCCGCAGGAAATGACCCCTGGTTATATCCGTTCACCCTCTAGAGCAGGGGCCCCAACCATTTTGAGCCTGTGGGCAACTTTGCAGTTCTGGCACAGGGTGGTGGGCTCGGCCACAAAATGGCTGCCACCAGAGGTGAAGCCGGCCACAAAATGGCTGCCGCAGCTTACTGTAAGATCCTTGTATTCTTAAATATCTGCTCAGCCAATCAAATCCCCAGCGGCCAATCAGAATGCTTGCTCGGCAAACACCCCACCTGGCCTGCTACTCTAGAGTCATCCTGGTGTTCCTAGCGCTATTCCAAGAACAACAGATCCACAGACCGAGGAGCTTACAGTCTCAGCACTGAGAAGAGGAAGATCAAGAAGGGGAGGGAGGGAGGTGGAGAGTGCGGGGGTGAGGAGGGGAAAGGGTCTGGATCTGTTCCCGTCACAACCGGCTGCCTTCTCTCCCCGCGCTTCTGTCCTGGGACAGGCTCCACCCAGATCCCGCCCTGCCCGGGGTTCTTCATTTGCAACAACCGCATGTGCATCAATGTCTCCAGGGTGTGTGACGGTTCCCCCGACTGTCCCCAGGGAGACGACGAGCTGGCCTGTGGTAAGGAACCCCAGCGGCCGTCAGTGGCGCTGCGACTCCCAGGCGTCGTGAGGACCAGTTCGGTGTAGGGGTTAAGAAGAGTGTAGTGGTTAAGAGGACTCTAATCTGGGAGAACCTGACTTGATTCCCCACTCCTCCTCCACATGCAGCCAGCTGGGTGACCCTGGGCCAGTCACAGCTCTCTCAGCCCCACCTGCCTCACAGGGTGTCTGTTGTGGGGAGAGGAAGGGAAGGAGATTGTAAGCTGTAAGGAGTCTCACTTTGGATAGTGAAGGGCCATGGGGTATAAATACAATCTCCTCTTCCTCCTCCAGAATTTACTTTTGCACAGGGGTCATTTTGTAGAAAAAGAGGTGCAGGAGCTCATTAGCATCCCTCATTAGCATAACTCATCTGCGTAGGCCACACCCCCTGACATCACCGGAAGTGTGTCAGAAGGCAACACCCACCGCTCAGGCTCCACTGGACTCTTTTGGATTGCTAGCTGTTGGGGGGGGGACTCACAGATCTGCCCTCACAGAGGAGGGAGAGCTTGTACCTGAAGGCAGGATGGGGGGGGGACAACTCTGCAACTTACCTGGCTGCTTCTTGCTCCTCGTGGCCCAACTGAGGGCTGCTGGGAGCAGGGGGCGGAGTGTGTTGCATGTGCCTGCCCCCTGGGCTCCTTACTGCTGGAGCACGCTCCTGTGTGCTCCCGCAGGAAATGACCCTTCTTTTGCACCTGGTGGGGGAAGGGGGCTGGGCCGGCCCACCCGGATGCTGTGGAGATGCCTTTGAAAGACGGACAGGAGAGCTTGGGGTGGGGCGGGTGGGGCTGTCCCGCTTGCTTGGCTCTTGTGCCTCTCACAGCTGCTCCTTGCAACCCAACCGCTTAGCAAGCCGCGTGGCTCCACCCGGCGAGAGGAACCGAACGGAGGGACCCTGCGCAGAATACTCCTGCGGGGACGGCGGCTGCATTGCCTTTAAACAGGTGGGCATGCAGACTGGGGGCCTGTCTCAAGGCCCTTCCTCTTGGGATCCTCTGGCTCAAAGTCCCCTCCCCCCCACCCCAGAGAAACACCTCTTGGAAGCTCCGGGGGCTTCCTCCACTTGGGGGGCTGGCCAGCCCTCCTTCAGAGTCCCCCCACACACCGTCTGGCTCTCAGAAGGGTGGTTGGTCGCCCGCCCCTTGTGGTTGCCAACCCTGGGTTGGGAAATACCTGGGGGTTTTGGGGGTGGAGCCGAGGATGGGGCAGGACCTCAGTGGCATAGACTCCGCCCTCCAAAGCAGCCATTTTCTCCAGGCGAACTGATCTTTGTCCTCGTCTGGGGAGCTGTTGTAATGCCAGGAGATCTCCAGAGACCCCCCCCACCTGGAGGTTGGTACCCCTACTGCCCCCTTCTTAAAAGGAGAGCCGCTTCTTCCCACAGGTTGCCCAAACCCCTCCCTCTAGAAAAGAAGGGGAAACACTAGACAATTCTGCAAACTCTGAAGGCCCGAAGGCGCCCCCCACCCCCATGCCTCACATATTCTCAGGCGACACCTGTCCTGAGGGTTCTCCTCTGTCTTTCCAGTCTGAATTCATGGCCAGTCTCTGGCCCTTTCTTTTGGCCAGACTGCCCGTGGAGATAGCTTGAGTTGAACCTCTGAGCATTCACAGAGTATAAAGCCAACATTCACATAGCAGTGGAGGGGGGGTTAACACAGTCACCTGAGGTGAAATATCATTTTACTCCCAAGAGTGTCTTCCTTATGAGGAAAAAGGTGCACTTAACTGGGTTTTTCTTTCCTGAGGGGGAATAATACCACTGTATGAAGGGGTACAAATGAACTTTGTACATTCTTGACAAGTGTAAAAAGAGTGAGATTATTCTGACCTTTAAAAAGAAACAAAATGATTTCAGGACCATCCATGGAGATTCATTCATTGATTATTCATTTAAAAGATTAATTAGCCGCCTGTCTTCCATTATGGAGCTCGAGGTGGCAAACCACACAGGTAAAAGACACCGAATAAAATACATTAAAAACCAAAATTTGAAATCACAGCTCAGGACTGCTGGTAAGCTTATATGAATGCAGTCCTAAATACAATAACCTAGGAAGCAGAGAAGACACAGAATGATGACTGAGGCTAGAGAAGGCAAAGCTCACCTGTGGAACTCACTGCCACAAGGTGGCAGTGAAATATCATTTTACTCCCAAGAGTGTCTTCCTTATGAGAAAAGGGTGCACTTAACTGGGGACCAGCTGCTGGGGACAAACAAAGAGAAGAGGGGAAACTTCTTCAGGTCCCATCTGCGAAGCTTCCACAGGCCGCAGCCTCTCCCCTCCCCCAGCCCCCCACTTCCAGGCTGCCAGCCCCACCCCTTGCCCCATATCCCCATCCAATGCTCCCTCTAAGCTGTGGAGGGTCTTGTGAGCAAAAATCCTACTTTGTGAGCTGCTGGCATTAAAGTTGTGAGCGAGAGATTTGGCTGCTGCATCAATCAGTTTGCTCTGGAGCCCTCCTTCCCGAGCAGAGACGAAAATTTGTAAGTTGGAGGCTAAAAGACTGGGAGTTCACACTAACTCAGCTCAGAGGAAACACCGTTCCCATCCAACCCTCCCCCTTCTCTCTCTCCTCATAGGTGTGCAACGGTCTGGCCGACTGTGCTGACGGCAGTGAGGCCTCTGGCTGGCTCCCATCAGACGAGTGGGACTGTGGCCTCTGGGCCCCTTGGGCCCCCTGGAGCTCCTGTAGCCGCTCCTGCGGAACCGGCCTCCAGGTCCGCCGGAGGACCTGCACCAGGCGGGCAGACGACGTCCTGCGGCACTGCCTGGGCGAGGAGACCCAGGCGCAGCAGTGCTTCGCGGTGGCCTGCCCAGGTGAGAAAGGTGCAGCTGCAAGGGCTGGGCTGGGCCAGGGGCGGGGGTCCAACACCAACTGTTTATTTGCAGGGGGAGAACTCTCCCAATCAACGACTACGGCTAACATACAAAAACTGGAAACTGAAACAAGAGCTGCACCCAATAGGACCAAACTAAATCACCCAGATATTAGGGGAGGAGTAGACTGTTCCATTACATACATACACATGTATACAATAAATATACCACAGTGGTTACTTAAGCAACAGTTTTTCATTGTAGATCTTTAAGCAACTTAAGCTGAATTCCATCCAGGCCTGGAGACTTACTGGTTTTTTATTTTGCCTAGAAGTCCTAGAGCTTCATTTATTGTCACCGCAATTCACCCCAGTTCTTAAGACACGATTCCTGAAAACTGGTGTTTTTTACAGGCCTGGATATCCCACCC
The DNA here is from genome assembly GCF_001447785.1 of Gekko japonicus. Taxonomy (NCBI): domain Eukaryota; kingdom Metazoa; phylum Chordata; class Lepidosauria; order Squamata; family Gekkonidae; genus Gekko; species Gekko japonicus. The sequence goes on along the minus strand of NW_015167113.1, from coordinate 143,466 downwards.
AAGTAGCACTGCAGTTACTCAGGGGTTGGCTTCAAAGGCATCCCAGGTGTCTTTTGACCCATAGACAAGAAAGCGTGTGATTTCCCATTTCACCTGGGACCACCTGCCAATACAGGCCAGGCCCCTTGACTCCGTCTCCAGACTCCTCAGTTCAGGAGCCTGAGACTCAGTAGCTGGTTTTCACCAGCATGGAGTCAGCTGCCATTTATGTCCAGTGTGTCAGAGTCTTGCAGCAATCAGGAATCAACCACAGGCTTTCAATGAAGTTTCAGTTCATTGTTCCGGAATAGGCGAGTCATCCATCCACGTCCAGTGTCAGAACTAATTCAACAAGCGGGAAAGGGTCAATTATACCTGGTTCAAAGCGGGGTCTCCTGATGACTCAAAGCCAATCGGGGAAGAAGCCTTTGCCCGCCTAAAACTAACGGGTTCACATTCCAAGGGAAAGCAGTGCAGCAGACACCAAGGTCAAACAGTGACAACAGGAATACTGAGAATCGAAACCAACAGGGCTCTTTTTATAGAAAAAGCCCAGCAGGAACTCATTAGCATAATAGGCCACACCCAACAGCAGGAACTCATTAGCATATTGGGCCACACCCCTGACAGCACAGCTCATTAGCACATTAGGCCACACCCACATGTTACCAGAAGTGTGGTCATCCAGCCACACCCACCTTTCCCTTCTTATTCTGTTTACCTTGTTTGTTGTCAAAACCCAGGGCCTTTTTTTGTAGCAGGAACTCCTTTGCATGTTAGGCCACACACCCCTAACGTAGCCAATCCTAATGAGTTCCTGCTGTTGGGTGTGGACTATTATGCTAATGAGTCCCTGCTGGGCGTGGCCAACTCGGGAGCCAGCCGGAACTCCGTTCCTGTGCGTTCCTGCCCAAAAATAGCCAGACCTGAAAGAAGACACAAATCAGCCATTGTGGCAGCATAGCTGACACAGTGTGGGTGGTTCTAGGGCTGAAGGGCAGAGCCTCTGCTGGGTATGAAGAAGGACCCGGGTTCCATCCCTGCCATCTCCAGTTAAAACAGATGAGGCCATAGGGGATGTGAAGGACCTCTTCTGCCTGAGACCCTGGAGGGGGGGGGAGAGAGAGAGAGAGAGAGAGAGAGAGAGAGAGAGAGAGAGCGCCGCTGCCAGTCTGGGCAGACAAGACTGACCTAGATGGACCAAAAGTCTGATTCCGTAGAAAACAGCTTCCTGTGTTTTCCTGTGTGAGTGATCTGGCAGCAGACGGACTTAGTGCTGTGTTATGTCTGACTGGTAACCAGCAGAGTCCTCTGTGCCAGTTGCAGCGCCAGTCCCCTGCCTTTGGAGTGACCCAGAGAGAAGTCCGTGGCCTCCGCAGCTGCTGTCCCTCACGTTGCTCCCTCCCTGGGCACCTTGAAGCACTGCAGGGCAAGCCACCCGTGCCCCACGGCCGGCTCTGGCTCCTAAGCAGTGCAGCAGCCTGCGGGGGCAGCAGCCGGGGGGGCCTCCGATGGCACCCTTGGGTGAGACCGCCGCCAGAGAGGTTGACTGCTGCCCTCAAGGTCACGATGGGTGCTTCGCCCCACCAGCCTTTGTTTCCCTCTCCCACGCAGTGGACGGCACGTGGACTGAGTGGACGGCGTGGTCGAACTGCACGCGGGACTGCCGTGGGGTGGTGGTGCGACGCCGGGAGTGCCTGCCGCCCCAGAACGGGGGCCGCCACTGCACAGAGACGCCAGAGGCTTCCTCCAGCACCGTCGAGATCAGTGAGTTGGTGGGGGTGAGGTGGGGAGAGGGAGGAGGAGGCCCGGCTGCCCCCTGAGGAAGGAAGACCCCGAGGAGGCGTCCTGGCAGGCAGGCAGGCAGGCAGGCAGTGGGGTGAAGCAGGTTTCTCTGCCCTTTGGGAAGCAATGGAGGATCCTCCCTCGCAGGGGCCAAAGTGCCCCCTTTCTCTCCCACAAGGTGGCCCCCTCCATCGCCCTGATGGGGATTCTGCCAGAGAGGAAATGGAGAGCGTGTCGCTGCTTGGCCCGGGCGGCCGGCTCAGCACAGCCAAAGCGAGATGCTGAACCCCATTAAAAAGTCCCATTTCACCCAGGCTAGCCTGCATGCATCAGATCTTGTACAGGGTGGTCCCTGGTTAGTCTCTGGCCGGGAGACCACCAAGGGAGTCCGGGGTCGCTGTGCAGAGACAGGCCATGGCCAACCACCTCTGAAGGTCTGTCCTGCCCTGACCTGCCCCATCTCCATCTTGTCAGATGTCGGAAGCTCCCCTCCCTCCCCTCCTCTGGACTTCCTTTCCCATTCTCTGCCCCCCTTCATGGGCACCCCCTCCCCCGTCCCATAACCTTACAGCAGGGGTCAGCCTCTCCACACTGTTTCCTCTCCCACCCCCACCTCTGCAGAGCCCTGCCAACTGGAAGGATGCCGCAACGCTTCCACCTGCCCCGGGGAGCTGGTGAGCCGGAAGTGCGCCCCCTGCCCCACCTCCTGTGCGGAGCTCTCCAGCCGCACCAGGTGCAAGAAGGACAGATCGTGCAGCCCAGGTGAGGAGGCGGGAGGCTGTGGGCATGAAAGGCCACAGCAACGGGACTGCTGAGCTGGAGCCAGAAGATATGAGGGGGAATTCAGGGCTTGGTATATCCTGTGACTGCCTCCGGCGAACCCGAGATACGGTGTGGGGAGCCTGAGACAACCTCCGCTCTCGAGTTTGCTTTTAAAGGAAGTTTCTAGTCCTTAGGCTGTGTAGGCTGTCCTATGGTCTGGAGTGTTGTAAGAATTTCCCTATTCCGGCCAGAAAATTGTGTCTTTTAGCTGTAACAATGAGACTCAGAGGGAACCTGAAAAGTACACAGATGGAGAGTGATTTCAGCTTAGCGTACTTTATTAGATCTGGAACAAGACAACTCTAGCCAGCTCGCAGGCCGGCTTATATTGCCCGTGAAACCGCCACCCATAACACCCCCCACTTCCCAATAGGTTATTTACAATGGCCGAGAGTTCCATAGGCTCTCGGCCGGGAACCTAGCCCCCTGATTGGTGTGGGCTAGGATCTGCATAGTCCATTGTCTTTTTGAGCGAAGCTCGATGTTTGTGCTTGACCGCGTGGAGCCCAACCTGGCCACGTGGTCTGAACTGGGTATATTACAGAACCAAACTCCCAAAGTGCATTTCGCCCTAAGGCACGTAGGCAAAAGTAAGCAGCACACTTCCCATGGGAACTGAGCTGACCAGAGGTGGGAGGTAATTTACACTTAACGGAGGGCAACATTCGTCATGAGCAGTTCAATTAGCCTTAATGATGCCACAGAGGAATGCAAATTGTTCTTACTCCCTATTCTTGAGAAGAGATAACAGCTAGGGGGGCTGGCTTATCTCAAAAACGACAACAACGTCATGAAGTCAGAGAAACTGAATCTTTTGTGGGAAACGCAAACTTTAGAATGTGAATTTATGTTGTTTTGTATGTTTGTGTATTGACATTGTAAAATTTAGGAATGCCAGGGAACATCCTCTGCGTGGAGGACTCATCCTTTATCAAAGGGAACATTGGCAGATGCAGTTTACGACTGCAATCCATTTTCGAAACCATTGATCTTTCTGTATAAAGGAGGGTCTCTGAGGAGCATTCGGTGCTGAATTTTGGAATCTCAGAGAGAGTTTATGCTCCCAGGACTACACTTTCAGCCCGAGAATTCTCGACGTTGGGGGGGGGGGGGGGGGTTTTCTTTTTTAAGGAAC
>NW_015167113.1:139195-139581 GCF_001447785.1 Gekko japonicus | reverse complement strand
TGTTTTGGATTGCCAGCTATTGGGGATGGGGTGGGGGGGAACATGCAGTTCTGTCCTCGCAGAGGAGGGAGAGCTTGAACCTGAATAAAACTTGGTCTTAAAGGTGCCACTCAGGCTCCACTGGACTGTTTTGGACCAGGGGCTCTTTCAATAAAGAAAACCTCTTGTTGTGTGAACCCTAGCCTTGGTCATTCCTTTTAAGCAAGCCAGCGATGTTTATATGTGCCTGGGTAAGGGCCAACAAGAACACCAAGAATCGAGCTTGAAGGGGGAGCCCTGAGAGCGGGATTCCTCAGCATGCTCCCCACATGGAGGTGGGGCTTCTCCCTCAGATGAATGATTTCCTGCCAAGGGCAAGTTTGTGCGCGACGGGGGGTGGGGGGTGG
>NW_015167113.1:117907-139105 GCF_001447785.1 Gekko japonicus | reverse complement strand
CAGCTCCCCCTCCCTCCCTCCGGCCCCCTCACCCCCTGATCGATCTGAGCCAGCATCTCCCTGTTTGAGCTCATCTCAGATGAGTATTTTTAGGACCCAGCAGCAACCAGTGGTTGACTGAGTCACACACACATTGGTCAGATTGCCGCAGTTAGCTCCTCCTGATGGATTTTCTGCACCAGGCTTCGGAAAAGATTATCGGCTCAGGGAAGGGGTGATGGAGGAAGCTTGATCCCCGCTCTCCTCTTTTCTTTTTTTAAAACAGGGCAGCTTTCCTAGACCTTTTAGTGTCTATTAACATTGGAATTCTGGCTCGCCTCGGAGGAAGGCTCTAGTGGGGGGCTGTGTGGGTGCACGCCAAGCAGACCCCTCCTTGCCCTGGAGCCTTTGATGTAATTAGCTGGTGCCCCCCCCGGGCTCCCTCCCCCCAAAATCCCTAGCTACAGGGCTGCTGATAACCTGCACCAAAGCCCTGATTGGCTCAGACGCCGAATGGAATTAAAAAACGGAGGCGGGTTGTGGTTAGGGTTAGTTACCAAATTTGTATCTCACCTTTCTGCCCTTACAAGGGCCACCAAGGCTAACAATTTAAAGGTAAAAGGTAACGGTCTCCCTTGCTTGAAAGCCAGTCGAATCCGACTCTAGGGTTGCGGTGCTCATCTCCGTTTTCAAGCCGAAGAGCCAGCGCTGTCCAGAGACATTTCCGTGGTCATGTGGCCGGCATGACTAAACACCAAGGCGCGCGGAACGCTGTTACCTTCCCACTGAAGTGGTACCTATTTATCTACTTGCAATTTCTTGCTTTCGAAGTGCTAGGTTGGCCGGATTTAACAATTTAAAACACATTTAAAACAATTTAAAACACGCATGATAAAATCACATTTAGAAACCATTAAAACCAAACCGCCTCCAACAGGCCCCATCAAAACAATAAAAAGCAGTGTTAGAATACACACGAAACATAAAAGCAGCCATTAAAACATTGGTTAGGAAGGAGGGGGGTCATGGACGGAAGGCCAAACAAAATGAAAAAGTTATCCCGCTGGGTGAGAAGAGCCCCTGCCTCCATGTCTCAGCCGTGTCCTCCTACTGTGTCTCCCCCTCCCACAGGTTGCTGGTGCCCCGAAGGGCTGCTTTTGGATAGCGAGCAGCGCTGTGTGCGCCCGCGGGAATGCCCTTGCCAGGTGGAGGGCACCCGCTACTGGCCTGGCCAGCTGGTGAAGGTCAACTGCCGGATCTGCACGTGCCAGGATGGGCAGATGAAGCGCTGCCGGCAAAACCCGGAGTGCACAGGTAGGCAGGGCTGGTCCTGTGGGGGCCTCCACACACCCCCCCCCCAGCCCTTGCGGGGGAACATCTCGCCCCAGGCATTCACCCCCCAGCAAGGAGCAGAGGGGCGATGGTGACACTCTTCCTCTCCCCATCCACAGTGAACTGCGGCTGGTCGTCCTGGTCCCCCTGGGGCGAGTGCCTGGGTCCCTGCGGGGTGCAGAGCATCCAGTGGTCCTTCCGCAGCCCCAACAACCCCAGCAAGCATGGGAACGGGCGCCAGTGCCGTGGCATCTACCGGAAGGCCCGCAGGTGAGCCTGCGAGGGGGAGGGAGGGGACCGAGGCCACGCCACACACCCCCTCTCAGTCTGGCTCTCACCATCCCCCGTGAGCCCGGAGAATTCCTCAGAAGGGTCAGAAGCAGGGATCCGTGCTGCCGGCATTTCAAGGGCATGGCCTGTCTGCATTCACAGGTTGGGTGCCGAGGCTGGAATGGGTGGAGGGAGGGGGGGACAGGACAGGTTGCAGGAAGTGGTCCTCAAAACCATGGCAGGATTCCTCCCCCCCTCCCTGTGCTGTGGGCTCGAGTCCAAGGCTCCCTCTCAGCTGTGGAGTCTCGTGAGCAAAAATCCCACTTTGTGAGCTCCTGGCATTAAAGTTGTGAGCAAGCCATTTGGCTGCTGCATGAATTAAGTTTGCTCTGGAGCCCTCCTTCCTGAGCCAAGACGAAAAATGTGTGAGCTGGAGGCTTAAAAAACTGTGTTGTAGCTCACACCAACGCAGCTTAGAGGGAACACTGCTCGAGTCTACTGACTAGGATTGCCAGCCCTGGTCTGGGAAATCCCTGGAGATTTTCGGGTGGAGCCTGGGCAGGGTGGGGTTTGGGGAGGGGAGGGACCTCAGCAGGGGTGTGATGTCACAGAGCCCCGCCCTCCGAAGCCTCTGTGTGCCCCAAGGGGGCCTCTGCCGCCTGGAGATCTGTTGCAGTTCCAGGAGAGCTCCAGCCCCGCCTGGCAGTTGGCCACACTCACCCTCACACACCCCCTCCTTTTCCAGGTGCGAGACGGAGCCGTGCGAGGAGTGTGAGCACCACGGCCGGACCCACGCCATCAGCGACCGCTGGCGGTCAGGGCAGTGCCAAGTGTGCCAGTGCCTGCCCAACCTGACGGTGCAGTGTTCCCAGTATTGCCCCTACACCACCGTGGCCTGCCCCGAGGTGAGTGCCGGGCACCCCCCCTGCCACCGCCGGAGACCTCCGTGGCCCTGAGCCAGGCCGGCCGACGAGGCAGGGTGCCTCTGAGCCTGTCCCCACTGCCCTGGGGTGAGTCTGACCCTTCTTCTCGCAGGGCCGAGTCCTCGTGGAGGGCCGAGGAGACGCCTGTTGCTACTGCAGGGAAGCTGGTGAGTGCCTCCGCTGGGGAAGGACTCTCGGCTCCCAGTCCCACCTGATCCCTGTTTGCTGGGCACCCCTTCGAAAGGGACGTCTGGGTTTGGGATGAGGGCGAGCTGCAGAAAACATTTCTCCTTTGGTGAACGTTGCAAGAGGGGAGAAGCGCTTGAAAAAAATCCCAAAGGCTCCCTAAAACTCTAACTGCTCCACACGATTGGTAGCTCTCCACCCTGGAAGCTGTGGAGTCTTGTGAGCAAAAATTCTAGTTTGTGAGCTACTGGCACGAAAGTTGTGAGCGAGCGTGAAATATACCGGGTTCGAGACGCGTATAGTGATCAGCTCATAGTTTATTAGTGATTTCAGCTTATCTCTAAAACAACTCTAGCAGGGCTGGAGCCCTGCTTATATGCATGCAAAACACCACACACCCCACACCCCCAATCCCCATGATAGGCTATTTACAAAGCATTACTACTTGATTGGTTTATTCCAGAGTCCTGGTCGGCTATTGTTCTTTTGCTCCAAGCTCAGCCAGTCTCTAGGGTGATTTAGTCAGGGATGGTTCAATCCCATTATATAACAGAGTGGTTTGGCTACTGCATAAATTAGTTTGCTCTGGAGCCGTCCTTCCTGAGCTAAGACAAAAAGGTGTGAGCTGGAGGCTAAAAAACAGTGAGCTAGCTCACACTAACTCAGCTTAGAGGGAACACTGCTCTCCACCCACTCTGGTTAAGAATGACTGTTCTGTCTTGCCTTCCTGCCTCCTGTCTATGTAGGTGAGAACCAAACGGCCATGCCCACCGAGCCAGCAGTCACGCCCCTGGGGCCCAGTGGGGCCAGCCCAGCTGCCGTCACCACACCCGTGCCGCTCAGCACCTTCCCTCTGCCCCCGCTTGGTGGTGAGTCTCTGCGCCATAAGGCCCACCCGTGTCCGTTCAGCCACGTGCCGGAGGATCCTCTGCCTATTCAAAAACTCAGCGGCTGCCCCAGGGCCCACGAAGCGCCTGCCTGCCTGCCTCTTTCTGCCCAGCAGCAGGGGGCTCCTCCGAGGATCGATTCAGACACTCACATGGCACACACTTCCCCCAGGAAGACTGTTTCAGGACGGTAGCCCTGTTGGTCTGCAGCCGCAGAGCCGGATTCGAGTCCAGGAGCACCTGAGAGACCAACGTGACTTTCGGAGTTCGAGCTTCCGAGAGTCTAGCCTTGTGTTTGGCAAAGGGAGCATTGACCCTCGGACATTTTTACATCCCCTAAATCTTTTGGGTTGCATCAGGGCGGTAGCTCTAGGGAAGGGTTTTCCCCCTGCACTTCCCCTCCCCCAACTGCAGTAACCTTCATGGGCTTCTGCTTGCTCCAGGGGGAAAAGACAGCTCCTGCACGCTCTGACTACTTGAAACCCACCCCCTTGGCTAAAGTGCATGCCGGGGCCCCAAATCTCCAGCATAATTTTGACTTTGGCCTCTTGCATCAATCCTAGGAAGGTGAAATAGGAGTAAGGAAAATAAATGTTGTCGACGGCTTTCACGGCCGGAGTTCATTAGTTGTTGTAGATTTTCCGGGTTGTCTTGCTGTGGTCTTGGCATTGTAGGACCTGACGTTTCGCCAGCGGCTGTGACTGGCATCCTCAGAGGTATAACACAGAAAGATGGAGTACTCTCTGTGTCAAAGTGAGAAGAAAAAAGGTAGGCAGGTCATTTATATCTAATCAGGAAGGTGGGGTAGGGCCGAGTTACCAGCAACTCCTACAAGATAATAACTCAGCCCTTCTGTTTATTGTGTTCTGTTTATTGGTGGTCCATAACTATGATACATGAACGTTCTTTGTTAGGAATGGCCTAAAGCAGCAGGGCACCCAAAGATATAGTTTCAAAACACCTCCCATGACAAGCAAAAGCCAATGAGCATGGCGCAGTTGTCAAATTAAGCGGGGGAAGGTGAGCCGTTCATTCCCAGAGGGTCAGGAGCAGCTGGGAACCAAGGTCAAAAAACACACAGACAGACAACAAGCCAGACTGGAGACATCTTTTGAGAAGCAGGAGGAGAAGCACCCCCCCACACATTCCAAGGACTACGGCAGTGTCAACTGACAGAGGTCAGGTTCAGAGTGCTCAAAATATAAGAATATTTACTAAATGAATACAAATAGTACACACAGTCTGTTCAGGCATTCAGGCTAAGTAAGGGTACAAAGAAAAGGTGAAAACATGCAGTTCTCTGTTCCCTAGACTCAATACTTAACGTAAATGATGCTAAGCAGAACATACTAGAGCCAGTTTGATATAGTAGTTAAGAACACAAGAAGAAGAAGAGGAGATTGGATTTATACCCCGCCCTTCACTTGGAGTCTCAGAGCGGCTTACAAACTCCTTTCCCTTCCTCTCCCCACAACAGACACCCTGGGAGGTGGGTGGGGCTGAGAGAGAGCTCTTGACAGAAACGGCTCTTTTTCAAGGACAGCTGTGCCAGAGCTTGTGACTGACCCAAGGTCACATCAGCAGGTGCAAGTGGAGGAGTGGGGGAATCAAACCCGGTTCTCCCAGATTAGAGTCCGCACACTTAACCACTACGCCAAACTGGTGATCTGGGAGAACCAGGTTTGGTTCCCCACTCCTCCACAAGCAGCTGCTGGTGTGATCTTGGGCCACTCATAAGTTCTTCCAGAGCTGTTCTCTCAAGAGCAGTCCTCGAGAGAGCTCTCTCAGCCCCACCTACCTCACAGGGTGTCTGTTGTGGGGAGGAGAAAAGAAAGGAGATTGTAAACCGCTCTGAGACTCCAAATGAAGGGCGGGGTATAAATCCAGTCTCCTCCTCCTCCTTCAAAGTTGCACTTGTTTAAAGTTCCCCGTTACCGTAGTTCTCTGAACTGGGGCTTCTCCTCACGGTCCCTTCCCTTGCCATGTGGACAAAATGGTCCCCCTAGGTAAAGGCCTGTACGACTTGTTCTCCAAAGACAAGAGCAAGATGCAAAAGAGCTTCTTCTCTGTGTCCAGGAAATTAATATTCTCCCCTTGGGAAGAGTCCATATTCTCCCCCACCCCAGGTCACGCAGCCCTTCCAGCTTCCAGCCATATAACAGCCTCTCTCCGTTTGGGGTATGGTATTCTGGCAGGGTGCCCTCCTAAGGCCAGAGCCATGAGCATACGGAAGCCCCCAAGTCCTCTGTGGCTGGAGCTTGCTGGCTCATCCCCTAGCTCTGAGTCTGCAGCTGGGCTTTTCAACACAGAGCCAGAGGGCAATCCCAGTGATTGAAATGCTGGGGTGAGTTTGTGGGTGGAGGGCATTTCTCCAGAGAGAGGGGGGCGCTGCTTCCCCAAGGGGCCTGGTGCCTTGCCGGTGCTGGAGGCCCCCCTCCTGACCCTGTGCCTTCCTCCTCTGTCTGCTGCAGACCTCTGCTACAGCCCCCTGGGCATCGCCTCCTTGCCAGACACCAGCTTCAGCGCCTCCTCACAACAGCCAGAGAACCCGGCGCATGCGGCTCGCCTCAACCGTGTCCTGCCCCACTCGGATTTGCAGGGGTGGGGCCCCCAAGCAGACGTGTATCCTGAGCTGCTCTCCCGGCCCCCCTTCTTGCATGTGGATCTGGGGGAGCCCAGAAACCTTACAGGTAGGGGACTGGTCATCGGGGGGTGGGGGGGCCTGAATCAGGTACCAGCCTCATCTGTCCATCTGGTACCCACAGGGTGCCCTTTATCTGTAGACACCCCCCCCTCCTTCTCCTACAGAGACACTATAGCAAGGGCGTTACAGCAGAATTAGGAGCGGTATATGCATGGTGGGGGGCAGGGGTCATTTCATGGAAAAAGAGGTGCAGGAGCTCATTAGCATGACTCATTAGCATAACTCATTTGCATGTGCCACACCCCCTGACATCACCGGAAGTGTTTCAGAAGGCAACACCCACCGCTCAGGCTCCACTGGACTGTTTTGGATTGCTAGCTATTGGGGGGGGGGAAACGTGCAGATCTGTCCTCGCAGAGGAGGGAGAGCTTGTACCTGAATAAAACCTGGTGCCACTGGACTGTTTTGGATGGGGGGCTCTGCAACTTACCTGGTTGCTTCTTACTCTGACTGAAGGCTGCTGGGAGCAGGGGGTGGGGCTTGTTGCATGTGCCCGCCCTCCTGGGTGCTTTACTGCCGGAGCTTTGCTCCTGTGCGCTCCTGCAGGAAATGACCCCTGGTAGGGGGTATCCTCAGCTGGTGGGGCGTGCCGATTGGTGTACCTGGCATGGAGAGGCTGGTCAGTTGTGCTAAAAGGACTGTTGCTTGCAGAAGCTCAGTTATATTCACCAAGGTCTTGAAGTCTCCGTGTCAGTGGTGTACTTGAGAGGATGGTCCCCTTCAGTGTCTTTGCAAGAGTCAAGTCAGGAGCCGCCCTGGACAACAGCCGTCGTGCCCTGTTCTGTCCTTCTGCAGGGGTAGTGGTGCAAGGAGCCGGATCCTCCGATGCCTACGTGACCAGCTTCTTCCTGCAGTTCAGTCCGGATGGCACGAGATGGCATGACGGCTCTGAGATGTCCCCAGTGGGTGCCACGCATGAGCCCAAGGTGCCGCATAACCTTGAGGGTGCACGGGGTGGGGGGTGGATAGTGGCTGACAGGCGCCATCTCACGCAGGAGTGCAGTGCCAGGGCACTGTGACTGTTGGGTCTTTGTGGGTCTGTTCCTGTCTTTCTAGTTTTTTTGCTGTATTTGGCATTTATTGATTTGGGAGTGATGCCTAGGAGACATTGTGGGGAGGGCACGTTAAGGCAGTGGGAACCGTGTGTGTGGCCTTGTGGGAGTCCTGGACGGTCTTGTCACGGGCACGGGTGTGTCTGGAGCAGGCAGGTCCTGGCTCGGACGCGCAGCCGTGTTTAAGAGTGCCAGAGGAGAGTTCTCAGCTTTCCTCCACTTCCGTCCAGCTGTTCCAGGGGAACTCAGATGACTCGACCCCTGTGGTGCGGACCTTCCAGCATGTGGTGCTCGCCCGGCATGTCCGCATCCTGCCTCACGACTTCCACAACGGGATCTTCTTGCGCATGGAGCTGTTGGGCTGTGGGAAAGGTGGGCTCCCGAGACCCAAGACCACCTGCCTGGTGGGAGTGGGGAGGGGGCAGGAAGGGCAAAAGTAAAGGTGGTGGTGGAGGGAGTGTGCCGGAGACGTAGAATGCAGTTGTCAGATGGCGATGGGCTTTGGAGGTGCCTCGGAGGAGGAGCCGTCAGGCTGCGCTCCAAGAAAGGAGATTCAGTTTGAGGCAGAAAAGTCTCAAGCGGCTGTGGCTCGAAGGGTTGAATCCGCGGTGTTTTCCAGACGGGGACAATCTTGTGGGGCTTCCCCATCGCTGCAGCGGTTGCCGATAGAGCATGGGGGCACTGGGGCTTTCCGCATGGGAGGTTTCCCTGCAGTCACCATTCCCGGGTTCCCCAGAAGTGCCCTCCGCCTGCACAAACAAGGGTTTCTTCAGATTTTTTTTTTTTTAATGGCAATTGAATATTGTTATAGCATTTTGCCAGAAGTAGACTCTCTGAGGGAGGGAGATGGTGTTGTCTCCAGGGCCTAAACAACTGGAGGACAAAAAAATCCCAACTTTAAATATAGAAGGAGAGGAGGAGATTGGATTTAGACCCCATGGCCCTTCACTACCCAAGGGAGTCTCAGAGCGGCTTACAAACTCCTCTCCCTTCCCCTCCCCACAACATCTGAAGTTCTCCATCTGGCAGTGCCCCCTGTAGTCTGCGCCAGCCTATTCAAACAGCAGTGGTCACCGTAGCACAAAGATCTGTAGCACTCATTGAAAGAACAGAAGAATCCAGAAGATGGTGCTATTGTTCTGATGCTGAGAAACCCCAACCATTTTTCCTGGGGTGCCCTTAAAAATTGAAAGCTGGGGTTTGTTGTTGCCCCTCCCCTTCATACCCCTCTGCAGTGTCCCCTCTAAGCTGAGTTCGTGTGAGCCCGCTCACAGTTTTTTAGCCTCCGGCTCACACGTTTTTGTCTCAGCTCAGGAAGGAGGGCTCCAGAGACAACTAATTTATGCAGCGGCCAAATCGCTTGCTCACAACTTTAATGCCAGGAGCTCACGAAGTAGGATTTTTGCTCATAGGACTCCACAGATTAGAGGGAGGCATTGCCCCTCTGTTGTATTTACTTGTTTACATTGTGATTTTGTCCATTTTATTTTGTAAGGCATTTTGAGTTCCCAGTGTTGTGGAAAAGTGAGGGACTTGGTCACTGAAGCCAGAAGTGATCCTGTGGGGCACCGAGTAGCTCCACCCCTCCAAGTCTCCCAGCGGTTACCAGTGGAGGGCCGTGGCCATCTCACCCCCCCCCCCAGGGAGCTTTGTGGCAGAGTGGAGATTGGAACCCAGGCCTACCAGTCAGCCCCCCTCACCAGCCCTCGCGGCTGGCTCACTGTCACCTTCTGCTGTGTCTTGTTTCTCACCCTTGCTGGTTTTACCTCATGAACCACAACTGCCCTCCACAGTGTCTCCAGAGCTCCCTGTGACCCCGTCTCGAGTGCCAGGGGGGAGGCCTTGCCGAACAGGCGAGTTCCAGTGCCAGAACGGAGGCTGCGTCCCTGCAGGGCCTAACGGCGCCATCTGCAACGGAGTCAACGACTGCGGGGACTTCTCTGATGAACTCCGCTGTGGTGAGTGGCAGCCCTGTCTCTGGGAGCCAAGGATGGGGTGGGTGGGAGCGGGCAAGCCCCAAGGACTCCTCCACACCCGATTTTGGAAGGTGTACATGTAGGGCTGCCAAGTGGGGGCAGGTGGCGGGTAAACCCCCGCTTCGGAGGCCCGATTCCCGCTGCCGCGGAATCGGGCCCTGGGGGGAACTCCACCCCCCGAAGCGCAGCGTGGCTGCGTCACCAGAGGTGACGACTGCAATGCCGTTGGGGGCGTGGCCCCGATCGTCGGAGGGAAAACTCTATGGTTTTCCCTCCGACGATTGATCGGGGCCACGCCTTCAACGTGATTGACGTCGCACGTCACTTCTGGTGATGTGCTGGCGGCGCGCGTGCGTGCACATCAACGGATGGCACCCGGAGCCCGGCGAGGCTCCCCCGCCGGTAAGAAAAATTGACTTGGCAACCCTATGTACATGCAGAATGTTTTACACATTTTAGCTGCAAGGATGTAGGCATATTACCATAGCTCTTTGTTATTTTATATCCTGTGTACCTTTTCCCCATGTTAGCTTTATAGTAAACTTTTCTATTTTAATACACACCATGGACTCAGTCTCTTAATACTCTGCTGACTAACTTAAAAAGAATCCTAAGACTTTCCCCATGCTGCAGTGATCAGCTCAGGTTTATTCAGTGATTTCAGCAAAACTACAAGACAAGATTCCAGAGCCTCAGCTCCGCTAAATAGCATGCGATTGCCACACCCAGACACACCCCACTCCCAGTGATAGGCTGTTTACATAACATTACTACTTGCTTGGTTTATTCCAGAGTCCTGGTTGGCTATTGTTCTTGTGCTCCAAGCTCAGCCAGTCTCTGGGGTGAGGTGATTCAGTCAGGGATGATTTCAGTCCCAATACATAACAATATCCCTTACACACACAGTTGTGGATATCTGGCCATGCTGTGAGGCTGTCAACACACGCTTTTGGCTCTTTCCAGTTGGGAGCAGCAGCATGGGGGTCAACCCCAAGGGAAAGTCTTAGGATTCTTTTTAAGTAAGTCAGCAGAATATTAAGAGACTGAGTCCATGGTGTGTATTAAAATATAAAAGTTTACTATAAAGCTAACATGGGAAAAAGGTACACAGGATATGAAAATAACAAAGAGCTAATATGTCTACATCCTTACATCTAAAAGGTAAAACGGGAAGAGCCGAAGGGCGTCTCCTTCTGTGGTCAGAACAAAGAACGGGAGGAGAGGCCAATATGCTAAATACTTGACACCTTGGTTTCCAATCAGACTAGCAAATTAGCTCCAAAGTTCCCGAGCATTCTCTTGTCTAAACAGATTGGTTACCAACAAACATGTGACTTAACAAACATCATTAACCCTGTAAATACTGAAGTGTTTTGACTTGTAACACCCAACAGAAAGGACCCCCTTTCCGGCACTCTGCTGGTCCATGGCCCCCTTGCCCACCCTCTGCTCTGTACCCCCCTTGCCAGGAGCTGCCCCTTCGCTGTCGCCTGCCACCCCGCAGGTCTGCCTGCCCTCCCAGTTCCACTGTGCCTTAGCCAACGTCTGCATCGAGGTGGCCCAGAGATGCGATGGGGCCCCCCACTGCCCAGATGCCACGGATGAGGCCGGCTGCATCTCCACGACCAGAGTTCCCCCCGTCAGGTAATCCATAGATGGGACAAGTTCAGCTAACGTGCGACCGACCATTGCCCGCATTCTCTAGCTCTCACCTGCCGAGTGGCCTGAAGTTGGAAGTCACTGTGAGCCGAGGAGTCACAAAGTCAGCCAGACCTTCTACAGCAGCTGCTGCTGCTCACTGGGCTGGGGTTGCCAACTCCTGGCTGGGAGGTTCCTGGAGACATGGGGTGGAACCTGGGAAGAGCCCCACCCTCCGCAGCTGCTGTATTTATTTATTTATATTTAAATTTATGTCCCGCCCTCCCCACCGCGACGGGCTCAGGGTGGCTAACAACATGTGTATAAATGTATACATTAAAATTCCAATATGTATATACTAAAAGTAACATTAGATTAAGATTACAATATTAGATTAAGACAAGTAAGGGGACCCGCTCTGTTAGTTTTGGGGGGAATTTGAGTATCCCCCCGATATTTTTCCCAACGTTTGAGATTTTTGTGCACACCTGGGGATTGCCCCAAATGTGCACGAAAATCTCCCCGCCCCCCAGGTGCTCCCGATGTGCGGATTTAGATATCCACACACCAGGGGGCATCTTCGGAATTAGATATATAGATTGCAGTATCCTGGGGAGCTGATCTCTCCAGTCTGGAGGTCAGTTCTAATTCCAGGAGAGCTCCAGGCCCCCACCTGGAGGTTGGCAAACCCATAACGGGCACCCAACTTCCTCCCCAGCTGTTCAGGAGGACTTAGAGCCAATGTTCCCTCTAAGCTGTGGAATCCTGTGAGCAAAAATTCTACTTTGTGAGCTCCTGGCATTAAAGGTGTGAGCGAGCGATTTGGCTACCACATCAGTTAGTCTGCTCCGGAGCCCTCCCTTCCCGAGCTGAGACAAAAATGTGTGAGCCGGAGGCTAAAAACCTGTGAGCTGGCTCACACTAACTCATCTTAGAGGGAACACTGCTTAGAGCGAGGCTTTTGACAGCTGAGAGGCCCAGGAAAGCCGGTTGTGTGCCAGGGCCCAGTCTTTGTGCAGCAGAAGGGAATGTCCCGCACAAGCCTTTTGATTGCTCTCATCACCGCTGCGAGTGCCGAGGCCTGCATGTGGGTGGCAGAGCTTCCATGCGTGGGCGTTTCCTGGGCACCGTCCGTCCTCCGTCTTTCCCCAGAATTTCCCCACCCGTGGTGCTTCCACACTGTCATTTCAATTGCCACGAGAAGACTCATTCCTTCCTGCACTGTTTCTTTCAGCCCGTGGACCCTCGAGAGGCCGTCTGTGCCCTACGCGACCCAGGTATGGAGCTGGAGACTGCCCTGGGGGGGGGGAGATAAAGTGGGGGGGGACACCACTCCCGCTTTGTGAGAGTGTCTGATGATCAGAGGAAGCCAAACAGAGAGGAGGCACCGCAGGGTTTTGTGGTTGTTGTTGTTGCGCATGCCCTAGGGGTTCGGGATTAGGGTTACGGTTAGGGTTAAGGGTTAGGGTGGGCTGGGTAAACCCCCCCCCATCTGACTGCTTGCTGTGGAAATTTTTGTCTCCTTCTCTGCCTTTTGTTCCCTCTAAGCCAGTGATGGCGAACCTTTTAGAGACCGAGTGCCCAAACTGCGACCCAAAACCCACTTATTTATCGCAAAGTGCCAACATGGCAATTTAATCTGGATACTGAGGTTTTACTTTAGAAAACACAACTCACATTAACTTAAGATGATCCAAACAAAGTAAGGAAAGCAATCCCAAATGCTGTCATTTACTTACAATTATTTGGCAGAGAATTCGACACTTTAACAATGGTCTGGGCCTGGCTGGGGCGATGGCATGCATGCCCACAGAGAGGGCATGTGGAGTCCTGTGAGCAAAAATTCCACTTTGTGGGCTCCTGGCATTAAAGTTGTGAGTGAGCGATTTGGATACTGCATACATTAGTTTGCTCTGGAGCCCTGCTTCCTGAGCTGAGACAAAAATGTGTGAGATGGAGGCTGAAACACTGTGAGCTAGCTCACACTAACTCAGCTTAGAAGGAACACTGCTGATATGACTGCATTTCTTTCTGATGCCCACAGCACCCACATTCAGTTAGTCCGCATGGACCCACCGTGGGCCAAAGAGGGCTCCCAGAGGCGTGAACTGGAGGGGCCCCCTTCAGACCTCTGCACGTGCAGCTTTGATCGTTTAGAAAGTAGGGACAGTGGGCTTGATTTCTGTTCTGGAACTGGTTCACCTGTATATTTTAGGCTCTGTGGCGTTTCTTTTTATGCCCTGGCCTGGTTTTAATGACTTTAAAGGGTCTTTTTGCAAGCCAAGCATGCGGCCTGCGACTGCCCCTCTCCCTCCCTCCTGCTAGATCTGAAGGGCCCTCCTGCTGGTTGGTGGGCCACGTGGTCCCTGCCAATCAGCTGAAGCCCTTTAAATCGGGCAGGAGGGGAGGGAGAGGGGTGGGTGGTCGCTCACCAGTTTGGTGTCGTGGTTAAGTGCGTGGACTCTAATCTGGGAGAACCGGGTTTGAGTCCCCACTCCTCCACTTGCACCTGGCTGGATGACCTTGGGCAAGCCGTAGTTCAGGCCAGAGCTGTTCTTGGAAAAAGAGCAGTTTCTCTCAGAGCTCTCTCAGAGCCCCACCCACCTCCCAGGGTGTCTGTCTGTTGTGGGGAGGGGAAGGGAAAGGAGGTTGTGAGCCGCTCTGAAACTCCAAGTGAAGGGCGGGGTATAAGTCCAATCTCTTCTTCTGTTCTTCTTCTTCTTCTTCTTCTTCTTCTTCTTCTTCTTGGGGGTGAGGCTTTGGGGTGGACTTCACCCGCCGGCCAGCTGGCCGGGGACGGATTGAAGCCCCCAGAAGTGGGAGAGCCTGGGGGGCTAGCAACCTTATTCCAGTGTGTGGGAAGAGGCCCTCTGCCTGATGGGAAGGAAAAACGTAGGTGGTGAAGAAGGCCCGGAGGCCCGCAGGAGCACAGACTGACTAGCAGGAGATGTGTCTTTTCCTCCATCCTCACAGGTGTCCCCAGGTGGATGGCCATTTCCGGAAGGCTTCAGCCCCACCCCACCAGGTATGGTGCTCCTCTTTCTGACGTTCGTTGCCCCCCCCACCGGCCTCTGCCTGCCCCCTCGCAGATCCATAGGGAGCAGCTTCGTTCCTCAAGGGGACTTCTTTCCATGAGAGTGGGCTGGAAAGTCCCAGAATCAGCACCAAGCCTTGACCTGGTCCTTCACCTGCGTGGGTCAGGGCTGCTGTGATGAACTGGGAACCCACTCTGCAGTCCTTGGGGATAGAGGCCTGGGGCGACAGGCTCTGAAACGGTGGGTCACTGTGGACTTCCTCACCCAGATCTCTGCAGCCAACCCCTTGGCCTGGGCGACGGACGCATTCTCAGCCAGCAACTGAGCTCCTCTTCCTACCTAGACGGTAGCCCTCCAGATGCCGGCCGCCTCAGCGCCACGCCCAATGCGTAAGGGAGCCTGGGGGTTGCCCTGGGTGGGACCTGCCTTGAGAGCAGTGTCCTGTGGGGATGGCAGGGGAATGTGGGTGGCGGAGGAGAAGAGGCGGGAGGCAGGGACGATGGTTGGCGAGTGGAGGCCGGCGGTCGGAAGAGGGCCAGGGATAGGCGAGAGACACTGGTGGAGGCTCTGCAGACTATGTTCACGGGGTTGCCAACACTGGATTAGGAAATCCCTGGAGATGTGGGGGATGGGGCCTTGGAGAGGGCGCAAGATACGGGGAGGGGAAGGTCCTCAGCAGGGAGTAATGGAGCCAGTTTGGTGTCCTGGTTAAGTGCGCGGACTCTAATCTGGGAGAACCGAGTTTGAAACCCCACTCCTCCTCTTGCAGCTGCTGCTGGATGACCTTGGGCAAGCCACAGTTCTGACAAGAGTTGTCCTTGAAAGGGCAGTCCTCGAAAGAGCTCTCTCAGCCCCTGGGGAGGGGAAGGGAAAGGAGTCTGTAAGCCGTTCTGAGACGCCGAGTGAAGGGCGGGGTATAAATCCCATCTCTTCTTCTTATAATCCGCCCTGAGCCTGCTTTGCAGGGAGGGCGGGGTATAAATTTGATTATAAATAAATAAATTAATGATCCCAGAGAGCCCGCCCTCCAAAGCAGCCATTTTCTCCAGGGGAGCTGATCTCTGCAGTCTGGAGACCCGTTGTGATGGCAGGAGATTCCCCAGGCCCCACCTGGAGGCTGGCAACCTTGTATAACCTCTGGTGGCCTCTGGGAGGGAAACAATGCGAGGGCAGAGAATCCCAGAGACGGCCTTGATGCTGGGGCAGTGGCACTTCCCAAGTCTGGTTTTGAATGCTATTCCCTGTTGGTTCAGCAACTGCTCTGTTGCCGGGGGATGAGTGCCGCTCACCGTCACCTTCTGCCCTCCCTTGCAGGCAGGACTCAGACGTGGGCTGGAGCCCCCACCAGGCTGACCCCAGCCCCTACTTCCAGGTGGACTTCCGGCGGCCCACCTTCATCACGGCGGTGGTCACACAGGGCGGGGGCCCGGTGGGGGGCTTTGTCACCCACTACCGGCTGGCCTATAGCAAGGACGGTGTCCACTTTCAGAACTACACAGGGGCAAGGCCCAGCGCGGCAGCCTCCCAGCACGCCCAGGTAGGGGTGCCTACTTCCTCTTCCTCTCTGTAATGATTTCTTTTTTTGGTATGTGTGTTTCTTTAAAAGTTTAGTTTGACTGCAGTACTGTAAGAAGAGTGATAGAGGGAGACAAGTGTGATGTGATTGGCTGGTGACTGAGAGTGTGAGAGGAGGGGTGTCTATGTGAGAGATTCTGTGTGTGAAGTTTGAAGAGAGAGCATAGTCTGTGTGACTATAGGAGTTTTTGAGTCTATTCTGTGTGAATAAGACAAAGAGTTCAGCCTGTGTGGCTATATAGATGAGAGAGAGAGAGAGATTAGACTGTCTACACCTGTCAGAGTGGAGTTTTGGGAGTTTGAGAGACTGTGACACCAAGCTTTGCCAGTTATATTTACACGTTCCTTTCATCAGCAACAGTTCTTATTAACCAGAGACCTATTTTATTATTTATTAAATTAATCATTTTTTGTTTAAACTTATCTCAGGAATCAGAATAGTCCTTCCTCAGGGCCACATAGTCCTCTGAAGTGCCCAGACCCTGGGTAATTCTACCAAAATAGAGAGATTTGGAATTTTTAATTCCTGGTGGCAGCAGAAATCTACCAAATTTAGGTACACAGAGAGTGTTTTAAAGGTAAAACCATCTGCCTCAATAGGCAAGGACGTCACACTCTCCTGCCAAGGCCCGGCTGACCCTGCCCACCTCCCACCTGGGTGGCTTCTGGTGCCCTCCATCCTGCAGAGGCCGGAGCTGCTCATCACAGGGAGGGCTGGAGGATGGCCCCTCGCTGCTTCCTTTCCTGTCTGGATTTCCAAATCAGTTTGGGGAGGGTGTTCTGATCATGGGCCCCCTTAAAAGATAGAGGGGAGGGGCCAGCGGTGTCCTCTCTCCATAAGCTGAGAGAGCTGCCTCCTCCCATTCAGTACCTGAGAGCCAGCGTGGTGTCGTGGTTGAGAGCAGCGGACTCTGTTCTGGAGAACCAGGTTTGATCCCCTGCTCCTCCTCTGCGTGTAAGCCTGCTGGGTGACCTAGGGCCAGTCACAGCTCTCCCAGAGCTCCGCCAGCTCCACCTGCCTCACGAGGTGCCTGTTGTGGGGAGAGGAAGGTGATTGTAAGCCGCTTTGGGTACTCCTGAAGGTAGAGAAAAGCGGGGTATAAGAACCTACTTGCCTTCTTCTTCCTGCTTTCATACCCACTTTGAGACCCTTACGGGAGGAGCCTGGGTTGAAATGTTGTGCGTGAACAGACCAGCGTTTCCTGGCCCCTTTGGCTGAGCTGTCTCCACAATCTCCTCTCCAGTCTCACCCACTGCGGACTCTGCTCTCCCCTCTCCCAGGTTCTGGACGGCAACTCCGACAGGTCCACTCCGGTGCACCAGGAGCTGAGCCCGCCCGTCTTGGCCCGCGTCCTGCGCCTGCTGCCCACCGCCCACCACGGCAGCATCTCCCTGCGGATGGAGGCCCTCGGCTGCTCCTGGAGTGAGTCGGGGGTGGGGGTGGGCTGTGATGGGGGGGCACCCAGAGGATGCCAAGAGGGTCAGGGCCATAGCTAGGGGTTTTTTACTTCGGGGGGGGGATTTAAATAAGTCGGGGGGCTCCCCAGCACACACACCCCAGGCCGCGTCAGGAGCGACAAGAGAGTAAACGTTTTTTAAAAGTGAGTAGAGAGGGAGGCACGGGCACCGGCAGGCAGGGCAGGGCAGGGCGATGGCTCAGCGCAGCGAGGCTGTGGCGCGTGTGAAAAATAAAACAAACCGGCTGGGTGGGAAGTCAGGAGCAACATTCCCTCTAAGCCGTGGAGTCCTGTGAGCAAAAATTCTCCTTTGTGAGCTGCCGGCATTGAAGTTGTGAGTGGGCGATGTGGCCGCTGCATAACCTTGTTTGCTCTGGAGCCCCCTCCTTTCTGAGCCAAGACAAAAACATGCGAGCCGGAGGCTGAAAAACTGTGAGCCAGCTCACACTCACTCAGCTGAGAGGGAACACTGGTCAGGGGGCCCAGGTGGTAAATCAGGGGGCCTGGCCCCAAGATGCCCCACCGCAGCTATAGAGGCCTGAAGAGGGTCCTGCGTTGGATCCCGGGTCCCCTTCTGCCGCCTGTGCGGGATCCCACGCCTTCTCGCCTCTGGACAGGCAGGGAGGCTGCCGTGCTGGATAGTTCAGGGTCGCTGACTTCCAGGCGGGGCCTGCGGATCTGTTAGATCCCCAAGCATCGAGAATAAATCCACGTTTCAGGAAAGCAAAATTTATTTCAAAGCTTTGGAAAGATACTCAAACAAGTCCTTTGTTAGGAATGGGTACAAACAGACAGGGCAAGCATAATAAAGGGATTTGAATAAGGTACCAAACCAATGGAACACTTTCCCGCTGGCGGGTAAAAGGAAACGGCTGCGCGCTCACACCCTGGGAACACTGCTATCTCCAGACATAATATAGGTGCAGTTCCCAGGCTCTAAAAGCAACAAGCTAGCATTCAAGCTCACCTCCTACACCACGTCCTCCAGATGTTTGACTTAAGCATTACAGCAGAATAAAATACAGGCTAGCAGGCAGAGGGGGGGGGAGGAATAAACTGTACAGCCGTACAAGTAACACAGAACACAATGGCAGCTTGCTGACATACTGCCCCCTCCAAAATACATTTTATTTTTTGTCTTCCGGGCAGGGCGGGAGATCTCCTGGTTTGGGCGGGAGGCCTCCCGGTTTGTCCGGGAATTTTTTGTGGAACTTACGAATTAGATAAGGGGCTTGAATATCCCCTTCTTCCACCCATTCGCGGTGCTGGGGTTTAAAATCCACCCACTCAATGAGGTACTAGAGTTTACTACGTTTCAGTTTGGAGTTGAGGATGTCTGCAACTTCAAAATGTTCATCCCCCTCAAGTAGTACAGGCGGAGGGGGAGTTACCGAGGGCCTCCAGGGAGAGGTATTAGGATCCTTTTTCAACAAACTCATGTGAAAAACAGAATGTAAAGCCCTTAGATTTTTTGGCAGTTTAACATTAACAGTAACGTTATTGATGATTTTACGTACTTTGAAAGGCTTAATAAATTTTTAACTTAGTTTTTTACTCGGTCTTAACATCTTGATGTTTTTAGTAGAAACATACACTAGATTACCAGGTTTTAAATTTAATTCCACCACCCGTCCCTTATTTGCTTGGGCCTTATAAGCTGCTTTTGACATAATAGAGGCCATGCATCTTGCAATGACTTACACCAGGAACTAGCATCCCCCCCATGGGAAATAGTAGTTCCCTTCAAAAAGGGTAGAGGGGGGCTATCGTAACCAAAAACAGCCTTGAAAGGAGACATCCCAATAGAACTATGCAAGGTGTTGTTGTAACAGTATTCAGCCAAAGGCAACAGATCACACCAGTCAGTTTGCTGGTAGTTAGTGAAACAACGTAAATATTGCTCAAGCGTTTGATTCACACGTTCGGTTTGCCCATCGGTCTCAGGGTGGTAAGCACTGCTGAGACCTTGCTCCACCCCCATGATTGACAGGAGCTCCCTCCAGAACTTGGAAACGAATTGTGAGCCCCTATCTGGAATTAGCTTAGATGGTAAAAGATGGAGTCTCACAATGTGATACAGAAAAGCCTTCGCCAGCTTGTGGGCAGTTGGCAGCGAAGAGAAAGGCACAAAATGGGCTTGCTTAGAAAACAGATCCACAACCACCCAAATCACAGTTTTTCCCTTGCTACAGGGAAGATCAGTAATAAAGTCCATGGAGACCACCTCCCACGGCCTGGAGGGGGTAGGCAGGGGTCGCAAGAGGCCGGGAGGCTTCCCCCCCCCTGGTTTAGTCAATGCACAAGTGTGGCAAGTCCGGACAAACTCTAATAAGTTCTTGCGCATATGAGGCCACTAGAACTGTCTGCGTAGAAGTTGAAGGGATTCGCTCAATCCCTGGGAACACTGCTATCTCCAGACATAATATAGGTGCAGTTCCCAGGCTCTAAAGGCAACAAGCTAGCATTCAAGCTCACCTCCTACACCACGTCCTCCAGATGTTTGACTTAAGCATTACAGCAGAATAAAATACAGGCTAGCCGGCAGAGGGGGGGGGAGGAATAAACTGTACAGCCGTACAAGTAACACAGAACACAATGACAGCTTGCTGTTGTGCAGCCACATTCTCCCCCCCCGAAATGCGGTAACTTAAAAAGTTAATGCAGGGCTTGTGGAATTTATATTTAGACAGCTTGGCAAACAGTTTATGCTTATGTAACGTGCGTAGGACTTTGCGAACTAATTTAATGTGAGAGGGTAGGTTTTGAGAGTACAGTAATACGTCATTAAGGTAAATAACCACACCTTTAAATAAAAAGTCATGTAGGACTTTATTAATAAGGTTTATGAAGACCCCCAGAGCCCCTTGAAGACCGAACGGCATAACTAAGTATTCGAATTGACCCAAGGGTGTGTTGAAAGTCGTTTTACTCTCATCCCCCTCCCGTATGCGCACTCGGAAGTATGCGTCCCGCAGGTCGAGTTTGGAAAAGATTTTCCCTTTTGTGGCTTCAGCCACTAGATCCTTGATGAGAGGAAGAGGGTAAGCATTGGATAAAGAAACCGCATTCAGCCCCCGGTAGTCAGTGCATAAGCGGAGCCCCCCATCCTTCTTCTTTCTGAAAAGTACAGGAGCCGCAAACGGGGAAGACGCAGGGCGGATGAAACCCCGTTCCAAATTTTTGTCAATAAACTTGTGAAGTTCGACTTTTTCGGCCGGCCCCATCGCATAAATTTTCCCTTTGGGCAATTTACAGCCCAACAAAAGTTCAATTGTACAGTCAGTGGGTCTGTGGGGCGGCAACTTATCAGCTTCCTCTTCTCCAAAAACCCCAGCCAAGTCCCTATATTCGGGGGGAAGAGAGGCTAACTCTTCTGGTTTGAGTGTAGCGCAGGGAAATTGTACAGCCGGTTTATCACCCCATCCCGCTTCCCAGCTATGTGCGGTGCACTTGGGGGACACAAACTGTATTTTCCCCTCCTCCCACAGGATGTAAGGCTCGTGAGTAAAAAGCTAAGGGCTGCCAAGGACCAAGTCAAACTGAGACTTAGGAGTAACTATGAAAGTCCTTTGTTCCCAATGATCGCCTGCTTTCAGGCGCAGCGGCATGGATTCATGCGTGCATGGTTCCATAGGAGCCCCATCCATTTGGGTGAAAATAATGGGTGATTTCAAAACGGTGACCCCCGCCTCGAGTCCCAGTACCACCCTAGGGCTAATCAAGTCTCTCCCACAACCCGAGTCAACCAGAGCTTTCACCCGGACATGCGTGCCAAGAACGGGGTTGATCAAGGAGACAGTCACGAAAAAAAGAGATGGGGTCTCTCTCACCACCTGTGGCGCATCAGCGGAACGGCCCTGTCGTTTTGCGCCCCTCACAACAGGCCGTTCTCGTTTTCCGCCGGTTCGGGTTCGGAGTCGTCAGTTGATTCGGCAGCGGCGGGCTCGCCGGCGGTGGGGTCTTGAGCAGCTTGGAGAGCTTTTGAAAACTTCGGCTTAGCAAGCCCTTTCTTTGCTGGCAGGGGGGTCTTCAGTTTCAGCGTCGGAGGCTTGTCTTTTTGCTGGCGGCTTCCACAATCCGCTGCGAAATGTCCTTTCTCCCCGCATTTGAGGCAGAGCCCCATCTTCATCCGAAGGTCCCGAGCGGAGTCAGACAGGCGCGGGGGACGGGGTCTGGCCACTGTG
>NW_015167113.1:110242-117596 GCF_001447785.1 Gekko japonicus | reverse complement strand
AACCCCCAATGTCCTGCAAGTGTGGATCCATGAGCAGATCCCATAACATCCCTGCGAAGAGAAAAAGGCACATACAACTTGTTGCCAGAATATATCAGCCCTTTTGGGCTGCGAACACAGTCAGGCAAAGAAGAGATTAGTTCCGTGTCCTCGTCAGAGAGAGCCGACACATATTTGTGAGTCTAAGCCCCCCCCATGTCAGGCAGAGCGGAGGGGATAGGGCAAGCATAATAAAGGGATTTGAATAAGGTACCAAACCAATGGAACACTTTCCCGCTGGCGGGTAAAAGGAAACGGCTGCGCGCTCACACCCTGGGAACACTGCTATCTCCAGACATAATATAGGTGCAGTTCCCAGGCTCTAAAAGCAACAAGCTAGCATTCAAGCTCACCTCCTACACCACGTCCTCCAGATGTTTGACTTAAGCATTACAGCAGAATAAAATACAGGCTAGCAGGCAGAGGGGGGGGAGGAATAAACTGTACAGCCGTACAAGTAACACAGAACACAATGGCAGCTTGCTGACACGATCCCCTGGAATTACAGCTGGTCTTCTGACTGCAGAGATCAGTCCCTGTCCCGGGAGACCCCCCCACCCCTGGGGACCCCAACAACCGCCGAAGAGCAGGGAAGGGACCCAACGGCTCGGCTCCCAGCGGTTTGAGCACACAGATCGTAACACCAGCAGGGCAAGACCCTCTCAGCAAGCACCGCCCCGAACCCACCCCAGGAGCTGAGACTCTGGTCCCACTGAAGGAAAGCGGCAACCACACCCCAGACGCCCAGGGAGGGAGTGTCCGTGATGATAAACGAGGGCGGGGCCAAGCTGGGAGGAGGGGAGGAGGGGACGAGGGGTGGTGCCGGGAATGGAGAGGGAAAATAAAAGAGTAAGGACGGCTAGAGAGAAGAGGGAGAGCGGTATCCTCCGCACGGGGCGGAGGGACTCAAGGGGTGCCGTTCACCCCGTCTCCTGCCTATCTGAGGTCCTGGCTCAGCTCCCTTTAGCAGACCACCTCCGACTCCCGGCGTCGCCTCACCCGCCGGGAAGCCAGGCATCACGGCCACCGGTGGGTTCCCCCCGAGCCCCCAGGAAAAGTGCGTCACAGTTCCCCTGGAGGAAATGGCCGCTTGGGAGGGTGGACGCCGTGGCACTCCACACCACACAGACCCCTCCCCGGGCTCCGCCCCCATATCTCCAGGATCCTCCCTACCCAGAGTTGGCAATGCGAGGCATGGGGAGGGTGGCTGAGGTCAGAGAAGGGACAACGGTAGTGCCTCAGTTGCTGTAGACTTTCCAGGCTGTCTGGCCGTGGTCTTGGCATTGTAGGACCTGACGTTTCGCCAGCATCCTCAGAGGTATAACACAGAAAGATGGAGGACTCTCTGTGTCAAGGTGAGAAGAAAAATGGTAGGCAGGTAATTTATATCTACTCAGGAAGGTGGGGTAGGGCTGAGTCATTATCTTGTAGGAGTTCCCCCAGGCTGCGAAACATGCTAATGGAGGAGCTTTCCTGAGGAGGTTCTTTTGCATGTGGATTGGCTGTTGAAATTCTGATCTTATCTGTAGGGCTGTGTTTTTCAGGACTTCTTTCCTGTTGAAATTGTGTTTATGTTTATGAATTTCAGTGGCTTCCTTGTGTAATCTGACATGGTAACTGGATGTGTTGTCCAGCATTTCAGTGTCTTGGAATAAGATACTGTGTCCTGTTTGAGTTAGGCTATGTTCAGCCACTGCTGATTTTTCAGGTTGGCCCAGCCTGCAGTGTCTTTCATGTTCTTCTATTCTTGTCTGGATGGCATGTTGTGTGATCCCACTGTAAACCTGCCCACAACAAGTAGTGCCCTTTCACCTGTGCTTTGTGTGGGAGCCGGAGTCTAGGCCAGGGCTGGGCTTCCCTCCGTGACTTCCTCCTTTGCTCTTGTGCAGAAGCAGAGCCTGTGGGCGATGCAACGACCCCCTACGGCAGGGTCCGAGTCCCCGGAACAGCCGGCACGGAGCTCCCCCACAGGGGGCCGGTCTCCTTCCCGTGGAAGCTCACTGGGACACCTGGCCTGACTCAGGAGTTCCAGCACTTTGGAGTAGCGACCATGAAGCCCGGAGAGACGCCAGCCCCTGCGACAGGCGGACCTGGGATCGAGGTCTCCAAGCGGCCCCGAGAACCCACCATGCCTGCTGCCTCTCCCACGGGGACTTCCAGCCTCTCCTGGCCCCTTTCTCAAGGACTGGAGCAGCGGCTGGCACCCACTGTGCCAAGCGTCACGTCCGGAAGCCCCGGCGACATGGGTCTGCCTGGACTCCGCACCCTCCCGTACCAGCCCAGTCTACCAGGGCTGGGACCCACATTCGCAGGTAAGCACTGCAGGGTTGGAGCCACGACAGCGAGCGGGCATGCCCTGAGCGCGTCCTCTGGTCCAGGAGACCCACGACCTCATGGGAATGCTGGAGTCACAGGGCAGCCATGGCAAGGGGGAAGCCGGGGCTGAGGTTGCCGGCCCTGTGTTGGTAAATTTCTGGAGAATTGGGGGAGGATACATTTCTCCAGGGGTCATTTCGTAGAAAAAGAGGTGCAGGAGCTCATTAGCATAACTCCTTAGCATAACTCATTAGCATATGCCGCACCCCCTGGCATCACCAGAAGTGTGTCAGAAGGCAACACCCACCGCTCAGGCAGGCTCCACTGGACTGTTTTGGATTGCTAGCTATTGGGGGGGGGACGTGCAGATCTGTCCTTGCAGAGGAGGGAGAGCTTGTACCTGAATAAACCTTGGTCTTAAAGGTGCCACTGGACTGTTTTGGATTGCTAGCTATGGGGGGGGGCACACAGATCTGTCCTCGCAGAGGAGGGAGAGCTTGTACCTGAATAAAAGTTGGTCTTAAAGGTGCCACTGGACTGTTTTGGATTGCTAGCTATCAGGGGGAGACGACGTGCAGATCTGCCCTCGCAGAGGAGGGAGAGCTTGTACCTGAAGGCGGGGGGGGGGGGGGGACAACTCTGCAACTTACCTGGCTGCTTCTTGCTCCTCGTGGCCCAACTGAGGGCTGCTGGGAGCAGGGGGCGGGGCTTGTTGCATGTGCCCGCCCCCTAGGCTCCTTACTGCCGGAGCTCTGCTCCTGTGCGCTCCCGCAGGAAATGACCCCTGCATTTATTTATTTTATTTATTTATTTGTTTAATTTATATCCCACCCTCCCCACCAGGGCAGGCTCAGGGCGGCTAACATAGAGATGTAAAACATTTAAAACAAGAGTTGAATAAAATCAGGTCGATACAGTATGAGTATAATTATAAAATAGAGAGATATAAAGTGCTAGTTTGCATCAGATGGCGGGCATAGCCGCACTCTCCGGTAACAGCCGGCTGACGTCGTAGTCTGGGTTGCTTGGCTGTTAGCAATGATGTTAATGTTGGTGTTGGGCCAGGGCTACAGTTGCTTGGGCGGCGGCCCCTATGCGAAGGCCTGGCGGAAGAGCTCCGTCTTGCAGGCCCTGCGGAACTATAAGAGGTCCCGCAGGGCCCTAATGTCTTCCGGGAGCTTGTTCCACCAGTGCGGAGCCGCCACTGAAAAAGCCCTCATTGCAGTTTAGGGACCCCAACCGTAGTGCTCTCTGGGGAACATGTGGGGAAAGGCTGTCCCTTAGGTATGGAGGACCCTGACCATACAGGGCTTTAAAGGTAAGAACCAGCACCTTGAACCGGATTCGATATGCGATAGGCAGCCAGTGCCGTGCTTTTAGCGCAGGCCGGATGTCCTCCCGCATAGGGGAGGGGCCTCCCCTAGTGCCAAAGAGTCCACCCTCCAAAGCAGCCGTTTTCGTGGGCTCGGGCTCAGGGGGAGAGGGCCGGAGTTCAGTGGGAAAGCAGACTTTTTGACCTGGGTTGGGTTTGTGAGGGGCAGCAAAATGTACTCCCGTAAAACTGTGGTCAAGAAGGCTCCATGCCGCCCATCAGGCCAACCGGAATCTGTGTCTCTTTATCCCCCCCCCCACGTGTCCTTCGCCCTTGGTAGGGCCCACCCGCACCCGAGGCCCCGACATGCCCCGGATCCTTTGCACTCAGGGGCAGTTTGCCTGTGAGCTGTTTGGTTGCGTGGAGGCGTCCTTTGTGTGTGACGGCCAAGAGGACTGTCTGGATGGCTCTGATGAGATGCGCTGCGGTAAGTTCCTGGCTCAGTGGGAGAGCATCTGCTTGGCATGCCGAAGGTCCCAGGTTCAATCCCTGGTATCTCCAGTTAAAAGAAGGATCAGGCAATGGAGGAATGTGGGAACGCTCTGCCCAATGCCCTGGAGAGCCATTGCTGGTCAGAGTAAAGACTGACCTTTGTGGACCAGGGGTCCGATTCTGTCTAAGGCAGCTTCCTGCGTTCCTGACAACAGCCATTTGAGAGCCAGTTTGGTGTCGTGGTTAAGTACGCGGACTCTAATCTGGGAGAACCGGGTTTGATTCCCCGCTCCTCCACTTGCACCTGGCTGGTGTGACCTTGGGCAAGCCGTAGTTCTGATAAGAGCTGTTCTTGAAAAAGAGCAGGTCCTGTCAAGAGCTCTCTCAGGCCCACCTCCCTCACAGGGTGTCTGTTGTGGGGAGGGGGGAGGGAAAGGAGTTTGTCAGCTGCTGTGAGATTCCCTTGGGTAGTGAAAGGTGGGGTATAAATCCAATCTCTTCTTCTTCGTCTTCACTTCTACAGCTGCCCCCCTTTTTCCGAATCTGCGCAGATTTCCAGGTGGGCTCAGCTACCTCCAGGCAGCCCTCAGCAAGGGTGCTCTGGATGTTTTGTCAAGACGGTGGTGATTTTTCTTTTTCTGGACAGGCGGCCCGACAGTTGCACCCGTCCCTACAGCGGCTCCCCTCTCTCCACTGGGCCCTCCCAGCGCCTGTTCCGCCAAGCAGTTCTCCTGTGGCAGCGGGGAATGCCTGGCCCTTGAGAGGCATTGCGACCTTCGCCCGGATTGCCAGGACGGGTCTGACGAGGCCAACTGTGGTATGTGGGGAGTGCGACCGCATTCCCCACGAGTGAGAGGTGCCCATGGCCTATCACGGGGGGGGGGGGGCGTGCAGGAAGAGGTCTATTTGGCCCTGGCTGTGCTGCTTAGCGGGAAACGCAGTCCGGAATCAGGTTGAACCACAAAGCTAAGGGTCGAATAGCTGGGAAATCAGTTCAGAGTTGCTGCGATCAGGAACAAGGAGCGGTTGCTGCACACCAGGGCAGACCTGAGTATGCGGAGTTCCTGCTGCGCTGAAGCAGGTGTGTGAAGTGTTTATGAGCAGGTTCTCCCTTCCTGGGAGTCAAGTCTGCCAAGGCTTACAGCCCTCCCGTTGCCTTTGCAGGAGCTGCCGTCTGGCACTTCTTCTTTGCTCCTGCATAGTCAGGCTCTGGCGTGCCCTCCGTTTGGGGGGGCACTCGGGAGGACTTGGCCTTGGGGAGCCTGGCCTCGGGGTGTCTGCAGCTGGGGGTGCTGGGCCAGACTCAGGATCCATCCCTCCTTCTGGCTGCACCTCCTGTGCAGCTGCTGGGGACTCCTCCTCCTCAGGTGCTGTTGAGGGTTCCTCCTCTTCTGGGCTGACTCCAGAGGAGGCTGGGCTGCTCCCTGCCTCTTCCTCATCCGAGGAGGAGTCGGCCTCAGCAGAGCCAGGACCCATGACAACTGGCCCTCGCATTCACAGAATTTGTACACGTGTTCCTTTAGAGTTCCTGCTGCGCTGAGGCAGGTGTGTGAAGTGTTTATGAGCAGGTTCTCCCTTCCTGTGAGTCAAGTCTGCCAAGGCTTACAGCCCTCCCATTGCCTTTGCGGGAGCTGCCGTCTGGCACTCCTTCTTCACTCCTGCATAGTCAGCCTCTGGCATGCCCTGCGTTTGGGGGGCACTCGGGAGGACTTGGCCTTGGGGAGCCTGGCCTTGGGGTGTCTGCAGCTGGGGGGTGCTGGGCCATGCGCAGGATCCATCCCTCCTTCTGGCTGCACCTCCCGTGCAGCTGCTGGGGACTCCTCCTCCTCCTCCTCAGGTGCTGTTGAGGGTTCCTCCTCTTCTGGGCTGACTCCAGAGGAGGCTGGGCTGCTCCCTGCCTTTTCCTCATCCGAGGAGGAGTCGGCCTCAGCAGAGCCAGGACCCACGACAACTGGCCCTCACATTCACAGAATTTGTACACATGTTCCTTTTTGGCATCTGTGACGTTTGGCAGCTTGTGTTTATGTGCATCATCTGTCGTCATTTTAAAGTTTTTCTATTATGGCCTCTGGTAGTTGGAGATGCCTTCAAGTCGCAGCTGATTTATGGCGGCTCCACTGTCCGCCTCTGCATCATGGCCCTGGACTTCCTTGGGGGTCTCCCACCCGAATACTGGCCAGGGCTGGCCCTGCTTAGCTTCCGAGACCTGCTGGGATTGGGCCAGGGCTCCTTATGGCTCAGGGGCAGGGCCTGAAGATCTGCCAGTGTCCCAGGCCTCCCTGAGAGGGCCTGGTGGTGCCCTGGCCCAAAGGGGTGTGGCTGGGATTCTGTGGCACCGGAGAAAAAGGCTCGCTTTGGACCATGGCAGGGTGAGCGCTTCCCTGTGGATGGAGGACATTTCTGCTCTGGCCCCCAGGAGGTGGCCAGGTCCTGCCCTCATCCCGGCATCTTCCTTCCCTTTCAGTGGACTGCATCTTGTCTGCCTGGACCTCTTGGAGCGAGTGCAGCCGATCCTGCGGGTTGGGAGTGACCTTCCGCCGCCGGGACTTGCTCCGCCATGCCCTCCCCGGGGGCCAGTGCGACCGAGACGAGTTTGACAGCCGCTCCTGCTTCCACCGGGCTTGCCCAGGTAGCTCCTTCCTCTCCCTCGCCAGGGGTCAGCAGCGTGACCAACGGTCATCTAAGTTTTGTAGGCTTTCCATGGGGGGGAGGGGCGGTGGCTGAGTGGAAGAGCCCCTGCTCGGCGTGCAGAAGACTGCCGGTCCACCACCTCTTGGGCACTTCTAGTGAAAAGGACCGGGCAGGAGGTGACACGGAAGACCCCTCTCTGCCTGAGACCCTGGAGCGCTGCTGCCCCGTCAGAGGAGGCAGGACTGGTCACCACACCTCAAAAAGGATATTAGAGCACTGGGGAAAGTGCAGAAAAGGGGCAACTAGAAGGATTAAAGGGTTGGGACACTTCCCCTATGAAGAAAGGTTGAAGCGCTCGCGGGTCTTTAGCCTGGAGAAACGATGGCTGAGGGGTGACATGATCGAGGTTTACAAGATTATGCCTGGGATAGAGCAGGTAGGGAGGTACTTTTCTCCCTTTCTCACAATACAAGAACTCGTGGGCACTCCATGAAATTGCTGAGTGGTTGGGTTAGAATGGATAAAAGGAAGTAGTTCTTCACCCAAAGAGTGATTAACACATGG
>NW_015167113.1:108563-110197 GCF_001447785.1 Gekko japonicus | reverse complement strand
CTGAGCGGTCGGGTTAGAACGGATAAAAGGAAGTCCTTCTTCACCCAAAGACTGATTAACACATGGGATTCACAGCCACAGGAGGTGGCGGCGGCTACAAGCATGGACGGCTTCAAAAGGGAATTAGATAAGCAAATGGAGCAGAGGTCCATCCGTGGGTATTAGCCACAAGGTATAGATAGGAACTCTTGGTCTGGGGCAAGGGATGCTCTGTCTTCTTGGTGCTTGGGGGTGGGGGTCAACAGTGGGAGGCCTTCTAGCGTCCTGGCCCCACTGCTGGACCTCCTGATGGCACCTGGTGTTTTTGGCCACTGTGTGACAACAGAGTGTTGGACTGGATGGGCTGTTGGCCTGATCCAGCATTGGCTTCTCTTAGGTTCTTATGTTCTTATGACTGGCCAGAGGGGCCATGGCTCACTGGTGGTTGAGCCTCTGCTTGGCATGCAGAAGGTCCCAGTTTCAATCTCTGGTGGGAAAAGGCCCAGGCAGGAGGTGATGTGGAAGACCTCGTCCTGAGACCCTGGAGAGAGAGCCACCAGTCTGAGTAGACAAGGCTGACCTGGATGGGCCCTGAGGGCCTGAGTCAGTAGAAGGCAGCCTCCCACATTCATGTGGGTAGACCAAAGGTATAAGGTGTGTTCAGACCTTTTAGCCTCACGGCAAACTGTGAAGAGAAAGGACAAGACCCAAAATGAAATTCTGTAATTTTTACGACAGGACCCAGGAAGCTCAACTAGTTACAGGGGGAAATGGGAAACGTCAAGCAGGAAGTCAAGGTGGCCTGCCCGGGCCGGGGAGCAAGGCAGGAGTTTCGCAGATCTCACAGAGGCAGAGATGTGGAAGGCAGTGATGCTGCTCATGATGTCGTCCTTGGGTCTTGGCGGAGGAGAGGGCGGTGGCTCACGGGAAGAGCCTCCGCTTGGCGTGCAGGAGGTCCCAGGTTCAGTCCCCGGCGGCATCCCCACGTAAAAGGACCAGGCAGGAGGTGATGTCCGAGACCCCTGCCTGAGACCCCAGAGAGCTGCTGCCAGTCTGAGCAGGCAGTACTGATTTTGACAGGCCGAGGGTCTGGCTCAGTATAAGGCAGCATCCTTTGTGGTGCCGGGTGGGAGGAAGCCTTTGCCCACTGCGCGGGCAGCCGGCTGTTCTGCGATGTGCCAGTCGATGGAGGAGGCAGCAGCCGAGCCTGTGCTCCAGCAGGGTTAGACCAAGAGAGTAGAATGGCCACACTGAGCAGCCCAAGGAAAGCCTGCAGACCCCCAGGGCCTGGCAAGCCCCCAACTCTCTTCCCCCTCAGAAGACGCCTGCCAGTTCAGAAGCCCTCTGAAGCCCTGGCAAACGGGCAGGGCTGGCGGCGCCTCCTGAAGATCTCGGGGGGGGGGCTCCCCTCACCTCTTCCGGGCGCTCATTCCACAGAGCCAGAAACATGATGGGAAAGGCCCGGGCTCTGCTCAGTGTCAAGCTGTGGGGTAGCCTGCAGATGGCTGCCTGACGGCTGCAGTTGGCACAGAGGGACATCTGGGAGGGACAAGATCCCAACTGATCTCGCCCGCACTCACGGCCTCTGTCTGCCTGCCTGCCTAGTGAACGGCGCCTGGGCCTCCTGGGGCGAGTGGTCCGACTGTGATGCCGAA
>NW_015167113.1:96061-108473 GCF_001447785.1 Gekko japonicus | reverse complement strand
ATTAGCTGAGGCACAAGAGCAGAGAACGTGGCGGGGTGGGGTGGGGTTGGGGGGGTCTCCAGTGCTTAATGTCCTCAAACAGAAGGTGCTGCAGCTCATGAATGCATTCCCCCAGGATCTCAGAGACTCGGTGAGGGTGCCCAGGAGCACTTCCACTTCTGATACAAATTCACCCCTTGCTTCAGAAGCCAGCAGGAGGGAGGAGGAGGACACTGCTCAATCCCCAGGTCTGGCTTTGTGCTCTTGCCCGCAAACAACGCTTCCTCCAGAAATAATAGTTGACTATCAACCCCAGCTGAAATTTGTGGGCTTCTTTTTTCATGATGCTTGTCTAATAGGTCCTCCTGGTACAGCCTCTGCTTGGCATGCAGAAGGTCCTGGACCAGGCCATAGGTGATGTGAAAGACCTCTGACTGAGACCCTGGAGAGCCACTGCCAGTCTGAGTAGAGAGTGCTAATCTTGATGTGCCAATCGTCTGATTCAGTAGAAGGCAACTCCATGGGGAGGGACCGTGGCTCAGTGGCAGAGCATCCTCTTTGCATGCAGAAGGTCCCAGGTTCAGTCCCTGGCAGCATCTCCAGTTAAAGAGGGCCAGGCAGGAGGTGATGGGGAAGACCTTCCTCTGCCTGAGACCCTGGAGAGCGGCTGCCAGTCAGAGTAGACAGTCCTGACCTTGATGGACCCGAGGGTCTGATGCAGTCGGAGGCAGCTTCATGTGTTCCTGTGTCCCTTCAAGTTTGGCCAATGTCTTGCTGGAAGGGGGAGGGGCTTTCTATTTGGAGGCTGTGGTTTGTACACCCCAAGCACTACCCCGGCTTGGCCAACCCAGGAACCCTTCCTGCCAGGGCATTTGGTGCCATCTTAGAAGAAGGAGGAGAAGAGATTGGATTTATACCCCACCCTTCACTACCCAAGGGAGTCTCAGAGCAGCTTACAAACTCCTTCCCCTTCCCCTCCCCACAACAGACAGACACCCTGTGAGGTAGGCGGGGCTGAGAGAGCTCTTGACAGAAACGACTCTTTTTCAAGGACAGCTCTTGTCAGAACTACGGCTTGCCCAAGGTCATCCAGCCAGGTGCGAGTGGAGGCGTGGGGGAATCAAACCCGGTTCTCCCAGATTAGAGTCCGCGCACTCAACCACGACACCAAACTGGCTCTCTCTGCCCCTCCAGCCTTCCTCCACACCGGGGGTCGGTCCCAGTGTTGAGCCAGCAGGGATTTCCTGCTTCCCACTTTCCGAATCCTGCATACTGAGGAGTCCAGCCATTTGCATTCTGCTTTCTTCTGGATGATGCTAAGAAAGACTGATGGGCATCTTGCAGTGGCAAGTTCTCTCCTGGGCAAGTCCCCCTGAGGGAGGGGTTCACAGCCATGCTTTCCCAACTCATTCCAAGGAGGAGAACTTTCCTCTGCAGGATTCTACCGCACATTATATTGAAGGTGCTCCTTGTTGCCCTTTGAAGGACTCACACGAGACACGATCTTTGAGGGTAGAAAATCTGTCTGCCGCTTAAAAGCAGCAAGAGTTTATTTATACACACTCTGCCTCTCTCACCGTGAGGTGAGGCTGTTGGCTTGCACGTACAGAAACGGGGAAAAACAGATACTTAGACAGAATGCCTAAAATGCTTGCACAGTATCTTAAGACTTGCTTGCAGTTTCAGGATGTGCAGAGGTCAGGACTCTTAGTGTACCAAAGTCACTGATCAACCCTATGTTTACAGAGTCTGGATGTGGCTCAGAACCAAGATTGGTGTGCCATATCGCTGATCCTTACCCACAACCCTTAGCATTAAAAAACCTTTGGGGGAGTAATTTGGAATGGGGCTGTGGCGCTCCTTCCTCCATGCCATTTCCAGGGCAGAGATAGCCACTACCTGCCCCCCCCCCTTGCTATTCGGAGAGAGAGAGACGGCAGCTCAGCTTCAGGGGCTTAGTGGGTTTTTCCACATTCTCTTTTTCCTGGCTTCTGTGTACCTGTTGCTTGGTGTGGGGGGCCAAAGTCACTGATCAACCCTATGTTTACAGAGTCTGGATGTGGCTCAGAACCAAGATTGGTGTGCCATATCGCTGATCCTTACCCACAACCCTTAGCATTAAAAAACCTTTGGGGGAGTAATTTGGAATGGGGCTGTGGCGCTCCTTCCTCCATGCCATTTCCAGGGCAGAGATAGCCACTACCTGCCCCCCCCCCTTGCTATTCGGAGAGAGAGAGACGGCAGCTGAGCTTCGGGGGCTTAGTGAGGTTTTCCACATTCTCTTTCTCCTGGCTTCTGTGTACCTGTTGTTTGGTGTGGGGGGTTCTGTTCCTCATGTGTTTTGCTCCATCTAGTGCTTGGTTTGATATGACATCATTTTATGTCCGGCATAAACATTTGCAGTGTAAATCTGCAGGTATTTATGCCGGACATAAAGTTGTATAATATCGAATCAACCACTAGAGGGAGCAAAACATGTGCAGAATAGGAAAAAACCCCCCAAAGCAA
The DNA here is from genome assembly GCF_001447785.1 of Gekko japonicus. Classification (NCBI taxonomy): domain Eukaryota; kingdom Metazoa; phylum Chordata; class Lepidosauria; order Squamata; family Gekkonidae; genus Gekko; species Gekko japonicus. The sequence goes on along the minus strand of NW_015167113.1, from coordinate 105,986 downwards.
CAGGAACACAGAAGCCGGGAGAAGCAGAATGCGGAGAAGCCCAATGCCAGCTTGCAGAGCGCTTTCCTGTCAGAGCCCCAGGTGAAACTTGGCACTCTTGCTCCTCACTGAAACGGACCCGTATGAAGGGTGTGACACATTTCTTGGGGGAGGAACAGAGTCCAGGATGGAGACAGGTCCTCTTGGGCAGCACAGATCCTCCTTTGGCTTTGGCTTGGAAGGGGGGAGGGGGGCACCTCTTCCCAAAGGGACTCACTGTGGTTGGCACTCATCCCACATGGGCCCGTCTCCTCCACAGACTGTGGCCGGGACATGGTCTACGTGCAGGCCGGGCACTGCCAGCGAGGCCTGGTGGCTCCGTGCCCCCAATCATGCCAGCAGCTGAGTGCCGAGTCGAACTGTCACAGCAGCTGCGTTGAGGGTAAGTCTGTAGCCCTGGCGGGCAGGAGAAGGGGGTGGCATCGTCTCAGACGGGGACACCCTTTACACTCACAGGACCAGAGGCATTCTCTCTCTCTCTCTCTCTCTCTGCCCCCACAAGTGGCCCCCAGTCCAAGCTATTTTCTCCAGGGGAACTGATCCGCATAGTCTGGAGGTCAGCTCCCATCCCAGGCCCCACCTGGAGGCTGGAGTACCAAAAGCAACATTCTGTACAAACTTTTCTTCTATCATCTACAGAATTACTACAGTAAACGTTTTCGCAACTTCTCTTTATTGACTCTTCGTTATTTTTGTCACGGATGTTGTTTTTGGTATTCCACTTCCTCCCGTGATCTCTCGCCCTTGATCTCCCTCCTGGAGATTGGCAACCCCACGTGCAGCATTCTCTCTGTGCCGTGCCCATCCGGCCACGAGGAAGGCAGTGGGGTCTGCCACACTGCTGTGGGCGCATGGGGAGGACCGTGCTGTCCGTGACGTTTCATGCCAGGCGGGGGAGGCACTTGACTCCTGGTTGCCCATCCTCACGGGGGTGGGGGGGGGCTCTGTAGCCCAGGTGCCCACACACAGCTTCCGCTCCCCGGTTCCCGCAGGCTGCCGGTGCCCCCCAGGGCTCTTCCTGCAGGACGGAGGCTGCGTGAACATCAGCCAGTGCCACTGCTTCTTTGGCCACGAGCGGCGTCTCCCGGGGGAGATGTTCCTGAGACACAACTGCAGCCAGTGGTGAGTGGGGGACTAGGGTAAGGGGGAGGGTCTGGATCGGTGGACCACGTGCCGCCTGCTCTCTGGTGACTTGCTTTTGAAGGAGGCGCAGGCACAGAACGGACGGCCTTTTTCGGCCACTGGTCTTAATGGGATCTTGCCCCTTGGGGGCTGCTCAGTCCTTCGACACCAGAGGAGGCAGCGGCTCCATTTCCCCATCATGTTCTCCTGGCGGCTTCCCAGAAGGCAACTGGGCAGAACGTACAGCCCTCACCAATCCTTCCGTGGCTGCCTGCCTTCCTACCAGCATCGGGCAGCAGCTGGCCTCTAGAAGAGAGAGGGCTGGGTGGCCAGGCACACTTGGGAGTCTCTTGACACACACACACCCCCGCCCAGGTGTTTGGGCCCATGACAAGACGTGGGGTGGGGAGAACGGTGCAGTGCTCCTTGCAGCATTTTTAAATGACTTTAAAATGGAGGTCAGCGGCTGCGAGGATGCCAGCCGGTCTAGTTGGCTCCTGGGTGGGTTGTGAAAGCTCTCGTTCTGTCCCCAGAGACCGAGGGGGCATTGGCAGCAGCTTGTCCCCCCACACACACACACATAGCATTTTGGCGCTTCTGTGCCCCTCCAAGGTGTTTCCCACTCCCACCGGTGCTGCCATTTCCCCTGCCTTGTTTCTTTTCTTTTCTTTTTTTAAAAGTTAGTTGCTATATCGGCAGGGCTCTTTTTGTAGAAAAAGCCCAGCAGGAACTCATTAGCACAATAGGCCATACCCAACAGCAGGAACTCATTAGCATATTAGGCCACACCCCATGTTACCAGAAGTGTGGTCATCCGGCCACACCCACCTTTTGCTTCTTATTCTGTTTACCTTGTTTGTTGTCAAACCGGCCAGGGCTTCTTTTGGAGCAGGAACTCCTTTGCATGTTAGGCCACACACCCCTAATGTAGCCAATCCTAATGAGTTCCTGCTGTTGGGTGTGGCCTATTATGCTAATGAGTTCCTGCTGGGCCTGGCCAACTTGGGAGCTAGCCGGAACTCCGTTCCTGTGCGTTCCTGCCCAAAAATAGCCCTGTATATCATTGTAACATCATAACAACTGATCTATCTAGTTTTCTGAATCCCCAGCTTTTGCTTTTTTAGAGATACCGGGCTTGGCCACAGATTGTTACTACATTATACTAATATCACATAAGAACATAAGAGAAGCCAGTGTTGGATCAGGCCAATGGCCCATCCAGTCCAACACTGTGTGTCACACAGTGACCAAAAACACCAGGGGCCATCAGGAGGTCCACCAGTGGGGCCAGGACATTAGAAGCCCCTCCCACTGTTGCCCCCCCCAAGCACCAAGAAGACAGAGCATCACCATATTCAATTGCTGATTTTTAAAAAATGAAAATGACTTGGTGGCGTGGGAGGACTGGCCACTGCCCAGCACGGGGAAGCCAGCCGTGGGGAGGCCCCTTTGCCTCCACACTGTATCAGCGGCCACAGCAGCAAGAGCGAGACCACCCAGTCCACTCCCTGTGTGGATGCTATAAGACAGGGCTGTCAAACATAAGGCCCGGGGGCTGGAACTGGCCCATCCAGTGCTCTTATGCGGCCCGCAAGCATATAGTACAAGGGAGGGAACATAAGACTGTTCGGAGGGGGGGAGTGGGCTGAGCCACATGGTGAAACAACCTCGTCTGTAGAGGTCAAGTAGCCTGGGCTTTCCTTTGTACCGCCCTCCCACCCCATGAGGCCTTGCAGTGGGGGATACACCAACTCGGAGCTTACCAGCCGCTGTCCTTTATACAGTTTATATCTCCAGTACCTGGCACACATGGCCCGGCCCGGCAAAGTGGCATTTATGTCAGATGCGGCCCTCATAACAAATGAGTTTGACACCTCTGCTTTAGGAAGATTCTGCCTAGAGTAGGGGCTGAACTAGATGGCCTGTCTGGCCCTTTCCAACTCTGTGATCCTATGAAAACACCACGGTGGCTGAAGTCAGAACCTGCTCGGCCCAAAGCGGCAGCCCCACGTGTCGGGTTGGGTGGGATGCGTGGCTCCTGGGCTGCCATTTTCTGCCCTGCTTGACCGAGGTTTCCCTTCCCTCTTCCCAGTGTCTGTTTGGATGGCACGGTGACCTGTGACTCAGTGGCCTGCCCCGTGAACTGTGGCTGGTCCGCGTGGTCTCCGTGGACGCCCTGCAGCCGGAGCTGTGGGGTGGGGATGCAGCAGAGATTCAGGTAAAGAGAGGGAAGAGTGGAATCCACACAGGGCGATCCCATCAGCGATGGCCCTCAGGCCAGTAGCCCCTGGAGGGCGGGAGACAGGGCCAGGAATGGGGTACAAAGCGATGTCTCCCGCCCTCCAGGGGCTCTGCTGAAGTTGTGGCAAGAATCCCACTCCTAGTATTGGCATGATCCAGCCAACGATCAGTGCTTTTAAGCCGTACGTTTCACTGGGTGAGATTTAAGCCTGAATAGAACCCTCCCATCCAAACCAATGGGACTTAAAACTGCTCCTGACTTATTTATTTATTTAAAATTTGATTTATATCCCGCCCTCCCCTAAGGCTCAGGGCGGCTAACAATTGGGGCAAAAGCCATAATTAAAACAATTAAAACAAAATAAAAACATAACAATAGTACAACAAAGTGCTGGTGTTCTGATGTTCCCAGTTCCAAGATGGGTTCCGGTAGGGTGGATCCGGACCAACGACATAAGTTCCAAAGTGGCAGATAGCCAGTCTTGTATGTGTGTGGGGGAGATCTCCCGCATCTTAACCTTAGAGCGCCCTCAGAGTTTTGCGCACCACACGCCAGCCAAGCCTGACCACACAGTTCCCAGCACCACAGAATTCTTCTTGCTCAGCAGTGACACCTTTTGTCGTCCTCTCCTTCCGTGGTCATTTTAGCAATAAAAATAGAGCAGTGGAGTGATTAAGAGTGTCGGACTAGTCTCTGGGAGACCCAGGTTCGAATCCCCAGTCATGCCATGGAAGCCTCCTGGGTGACCTTGGGCCAGGCACGTTCCGTCAGCGTAACCTGCCTCACAGGGTTGTTGTGAGAATAAATTGGAGGCACCGGGTGTATGTTTTTTGTATTCATCCATTGATCTGTTTTAATGGTTTTTAATGTTGTTTAATCATTATTATTCTGTTGTAAGCCACCCTGAGACCTACTCATAGGGAAGGGCGGCCTAGCAGGTCTGATTTAATAAATTAATTAATTAAAGGCAAACCGGTTTATTGCAAGCATGTTTTTGTAGACCAGAGTCCGTTTTTGTCACCCTCGGTTCCCCATCTGTAAAATGGGAATAATGCAGGCCTACCATAATACTACGAATACGAGTTAAGGCTTGTAAAGTGTTTTTGCATGTCACAAATGCTATTGGAATAATAGTAGTATTTTTGAGGGAATGTCCCTAAAGGGGTGGAAGAGGGCTCGCCTCTCCAACCAGCATTCCAACCATTCACAATCTGTGGGCTTTTTTCTGGTTGGCGGAGGTGGGGGGGGGACGGGAGACATTCCCACATGTAAATTCTGGAGCCGCCCTTGGGCAAAAGGCCTCTCTCCATACTGCGTGTCCTGCTTCTCCTGCAGATCCCCCTCTAACCCAGCCCCCGCCAACGGCGGTGCCCCATGCCAAGGAGATGCCCAGGAAGTGCATGAGTGCCACACCGCCTGCGTCTCAGGTAGGGAGAGCGGCTTCCAGGGGCATCAGGGCCCGTCAATTACCTTTTGCTCAGTGATTTCAAAAGAACAAGGAGCGTCACTCATACTTATTTATTTAGTTAGTTAGTTTTCAGATATATTTTTTTTGCCTCAGCCTCCCGGCCGAAGCTAGCTCAGGGCGGCTCACATAAAAGCAGATAATTGCAGTAAAACATAGCTGTCGTTAAAACAAATACAGGATGGAAAGGATGGCAGTGGCGGAATGAGGGGGGGGCGCTTTTTATACTGCTGGTGTCTCGCACCCCACCTGCTAGCTGGAACCGCCCCGAGTAGATTTCTGCAGAGGCAGCCATGGGAAAAAATTGATGGTGCTGCTGCTGATGGTGAAAAATGAGAGCAAGCTCTCACACACACACACACACACCCTCCGCGAGAACCCTATCTGAACTCCTTCCCCTCTCTTGCCCCCAACCTCTGCCCCCCCCATCCCCAGAAATCCCCAGCACCTGGAGTGACTGGACCCCCTGGTCTCCCTGCTCCAAGACCTGCTTCTACGCCATGGATGGCGTGGGGGTGAGGAAGCGATTCCGGCACTGCAATGGCACGGCAGAGACAGTGGGCTGTGATGGGGACACAGCACAGGAGGAGCCCTGCGACACGCCCCCCTGCCCAGGTGAGAGGGGGGACAGTGCAAGGGGGTCTGGGGGGGGGATGCTTCCTTCCAGCCAGCCCAGGCCTGGGCACTGCTGGGGGGGTTATTGATTGTCTATTGTATCAAAGGCTTAGCTGAACACATTGAAGGAATGATTGTTACACGACAGGCGTTCTCCCTGTAGAGAGGCTGATTGCAAAACTGCACTAGGTGACAGTTGAGGGGTGGCGCTAGCAGGTACAACCCAACAGCTCCTTAAGCCTCAACCAGGGATCAGACAGAGGTGAGGGAGATCACCTTCCTGTCTGTAAAATATACATCATGGGTTTATATAGCCTCAGTTTGCCTCAGGCCATGCAGGGATTTAACCCTATAACCTCCTCTTGGTTTAACTCATTACAAACAGGCTCCCTGCTTTACGGTTAGCAGTTTAAAGGGAGGAAAGCTGTGTTTTGGAGGACACATCTTCTTGTTTATGTGTTTGTTTATTTTTAGGATATCTCTGTGCTTCCTTTTAAGAGTCCTGCTGGAGGATGTTTACAATTAAAAACATCACAGTCTAAAAAGCCATTAAAAGCAAGGCATTGGACATAAGCAGTATTAGAGCTGTCATACAGCACAAGCAGACTATTAGAAAGCTAATAAGATGAAGCCCTTAATTAGAAGCCTGGGTAAAAAGATGTGTTATGGCCTGGTGCCTAAAAGAAAGTGAAGTCGGCACCAGGCAAGCCTTAAGGGGGGGAGTGTTCCAGAGGGGAGGGGCCACCACTGAAAATGCCCTGTCTCTAGTTGCTACCTGCATCACCTCTGAAGGCAGGCCTGCAGAGAGCAGGGTTGGGTTTTTTTTTCCTTTTAAAAGAATAACAGCAGACTCATGAGCAAAAACCCTCGTTTGTGAGCTCCTGCCATTAAAGTTGTGAGCGAGCGATTTGGCTGCTGCAGAAATTAGTTTGCTCCGGAGCCCTCCTTCCTGAGCGAAGACAAACAATGTGCGAGCCGGAGGAGGCTAAAAAACCACGAGCTAGATCACACTAACTCAGCTCATGACTCCAGTTTTGATCAGCAAAGCCCAGTGTATGTTGAAGAAATAAACACACACACACCCCACTCCCTTCTCTGCACTGCCCAAGGCAAACTGTGGCTGCAGAAGCTGGCCACTGGCCTCTTATCGACCACTCTTCCTCCCATTTGTCTGAGCTCCAAGAGGAAGAGAGTCACAGCCGGGACAATGTCACTGGTGGAAGCTTCATCCTAAGAGAATGTTCCCTCTAAGCTGTGGAGTCTTGTGAGCAAAAACTCGACTTTATGAGCTACTGGCATTAAAGTTGTCAGTGAGTGATTTGGGTGAGCCCCTCGGCCTGGCCGGAGGGCCCCGATCCTCGGGAGGACCGGTAGGGGTGGGGAGGAGGGAGGCTGACAGGCCGAGAGCAGAGGGGCCCCAGGAGGCCTGGACTCTCCAAGGTCTAGAGCCAGGTGGGGTCGCCACGTTGGTCGGAAGCAACGGAACAGAGTCGGAGCCCCGCGGGGGGGGGCACCCTTGAGAGCAACGAAGCCTTCTGCGGGCTACTCGCCTTGTGGGCAGGCACACCCCTTCAGACACACACCGACTTCACCAACTGTGATCGATAGGCGGAGGGGGATTAGTCACCAGGAAGGGCTCATTGGGGTCAAGATGCCGACGTGAGTGGGTGATACGTACTGGCAAAGTCGGCTGTTCCAGTGGACCTGAGGAAGTGTGCGTGCACATGACAGCGGATGCCCAGAATTAAATTCCGTTGGGCCTTTAGGGTGCCCCTGGACTCCCAACTTTGTTCTGGGCTCTCTGAGGTATAGGAGCCATGCAGGGGCCGCCCACCCACGAGGCAGTGGCCTTGGGCCTCAAGGGTGCCCAACCCCCCCAAAGGAAGAATCGGCTCCAGTGGGCGGCTGCTGGGGTCTTGCCTCCTTCCGGGGGGGAAGCGGCAGCGTCATGACTGGCTGTGGTGCTGGCTGCGGCGGCACGGTGGGCCAGTGGGCAAGGGCCAGGCTGGGTGGTGAGACTGGGTGTCGGGGTGGGTGCAGGACGCCTGGGCTCCTGCCCTCTGGCTTGGAGCCCCCACGCCGGCCTTTCTCCTCCTGGCGGCAGGTACTTGATCTTCGTGATGGTCGTGGCCACCCTCATCGTCACAAACTGCGTGATCGTCTTGAACGTCTCCCTGCGCTCCCCCAACACTCACATCATGTCAGAGCGCCTCAAACACGTGAGGAGGGGAGGCAAGTCTGGGTGGGTGGGTGTGTGGGTGTGGGGTGAAGCTCTCCCGTGTCTCTGTAGCACAGCTTTCCCCAGGAGGCACCTGGAATCTCACTTGTCTGGAACAGAACGCTGCATGATTTGAAGGTGGGTCCTGCTGACACTTAGAGACCAACAAGATTCGGGGGGGGGGGTATGAGCTTTTAAGAGTGAATATGCTCCCTTCACCAGATACAAGATAATATATCGAGTGTCACATAACTACATTTACATTCCCTGGTCTCACAGCACTCCTAACCAGGAGCGTGTGCACTTCATCCGATCAATACGGTAGTGTGGCACGGAGGGGATCGGGGGGGGTGGCCCTCCTGGCTGTGGCCCAGACCCAGGGATCAGCCTGTCGTCCCGGACCACCTGTTGATCCTGGCCCTTCCCTCTCCTCCCCCCCCAGTGGAAGGCATCTGGACCCCCTGGACAGCCTGGTCCGAATGCTCCGCTCGATGTGACTCGGGGGTTCGGACGCGCAACCGCTCCTGCTCCAACCCGGCCTACGGGGGCCCTGAGTGCTCCGGGCCTCTCGTCCAGACTCGTGACTGCAACACACAGCCCTGCAAAGGTGTGGCCCGAGGGGAGACGGGGGGCCCTCCCTGAGCACTGGGTGGTTCAGGGCAGGACGGGGGGGGAGTCTCCACACACAGTGCAGCCAGTGTGGGGCTGGCGAGACTGGTCCGGCGGAGGCTGGCCCGTAGCTAACATGGGGCCCACCGGGTCTGGCCCCCTTGTGTTTCTTCTGGGGCCCCTCCCTCCTGGGCTGCCCCCAAAGTGCTCCAACTTACCACCTGCACTGTTTACATTTAATTAGCTGGTGCCCCCCGAGGCCCCCTCCCAAAGAATTCCCTAGCTACGGGGCTGGAGGGCTCCCCCCATGACCCTGCCCTGGACGCCCTCTCTGACCGGCAGCCTCGGCCTGCCCCTCGCTTTCAGCACGGTGCCCAGGGAACATGGTCCACCGGACGGCCGAGGAGTGCCGGGAGAAGGGAGGGGCCTGCCCGCGCCTCTGCCTGGACCGGGGCACCCGGGTGGAATGTGCCTCCCAGTGCACCGAGGGCTGCTCCTGTCCCGATGGCCTCTTCCTTCAGGATGACACCTGCGTGCCCCTCAGCGAGTGCCCGTGCTACCACCAGGGGGAGCTCTACCTGCCGGGGGACACCCTCTCGCTCGACTCCTGCAACAACTGGTAGGGGACAAGCAGCCTGATGGATGTGGGGATGTGGGGGTGCGAAAGAGGTCTTGGGGGCAGGGTGGACTGTACACTAAATACGAGCAGTCAGTGTGATGCGGTGGCAAAAAAGGCTAATTCAGTCTCGGGTTGTATCAAAAGAGCCATAGCATCGAAATCGCAGGAGGTCATAACCAATGTTCCCTCTAAGCTGTGGAGTCTTGTGAGCAAAAATTCTACTTTGTGAGCTACTGGCATTAAAGTTGTGAGCAGGTAATTTGGCTACTGCATAACTTAGTTTGCTCTGGAGCCATCCTTCCTGAGCCGAGACAAAAATGTGTGAGCTGGAGGCTAAAAAACTGTGAGCTCACACTAACTCAGCTTAGAAGGAACACTGGTCATAACCCCTCTGTATACTGCCTTGGTCAGGCCGCACCTGGAGTCCTTTGTGCAGTTCTGGAGGCCTCACTCCAAAAAGGATGTGGGCAAAATCATCGAGAGGGTGTGGAAGGGAGCGACGGGGATGATCAGGGGTCTGGAGACTGAGTCCTACGAGGAAAGGCTCGGGGCCCTGGGAATATTCAGTTTGGAGAAGAGACTGAGGGAGGAGACATGATTGCCCTCTTTAAGTATCTGAAAGGCTGTCCTTTGGAGGAGGGCAAGGAGGTGTGTTCCAGTTGGCAGCAGAGGAGAGGACCCGAAGCAACGGGTTTAAATTACATGCAGAAAGGTATCGGGTGGATGTCAGGAAAAACCTTTTCACGGTCAGAGTGGTCCAGAGGTGGAATCAGCTGCCTAGGGAGGTGGTGAGCTTTCCCCTTCAATGACAGCTTCCAAGAAGAGGCTGGAGGAATATTTGTCAGGGATGGTTTAGGCTGGTCCTGCATTGGGCAGGGGGCTGGTCTGTAGGGCCCCTTCTGACTCTCTAGGATTCTATGGTGTCCTGCCAGGACTCCCTCCATTGCCTCTGCCAGTCAGGAGGGGGGAAGCCTTGAGCCCTCTGCGGATTCCTGC
>NW_015167113.1:84485-96045 GCF_001447785.1 Gekko japonicus | reverse complement strand
CTTGTTCCCCTAAAGACTGGAGCAGACCAAGGAGGAGCCCCTTCCGTCTCATCACCACCCGGCATGTTTGAGTCCCCCCCCATCCGCCCCCTCAATCCCCCTTCTTCTAGGTGATCCCAAGAAGGGAGTCAGCCCTGCACCTTTCCCCTTTCCTTTCCAGCACCTGCCTTGATGGGGAGATGGTGTGTGACACGGAGCCCTGCCCGGGTAAGACTGGCCAGGAGGGCCAAATTCTCCGGTTCGGGAGATACCTGGAGATTTGGGGGGGTGGAGCCTGAGGAGGAGGCGGGGTTTGGGGAGGGGAGGGGCCTCAGTGAGGTACACAATGCCACAGGGAGTCCACCTTCCAAAGCGGCCATTTTCTCTAAGTGCGTTGATCTCTGTCACCCGGCGATCAGTTGTGACCTCAGGAGCTCTACAGCCACCAGCGGGAGGTTGGCGACCCTCATTTAAATGCAGAGCCAAGAAGAAACGAAGCCAGGGACAGAAGTGTTAATGAGGAGCGATGGAATGGGAAAGAACGGACTGATGTGATACGATGAACCCCTTCGAAAGCTCCCGCAGACATTAACTCCAAGGGAGGACTCACACCAGGCAATGGAAACAGCTTAAAACCTATATATGTTTCCCTGTTTCCCTAGCTCCCTCCCAAGAATAGCTCATTTATTCGCTTGCCTCCTTCATTTACAGTCTGCGTTTCAAACTTAGACACAAGAGGGATTACCCAGTGAAACAACAGTGCTATAAAAGCAGTTTAGTGCATATAAACCATGCAATGATACCTCCCTGGAGTTTTCACAAACCCTGTTTCCTGTTTTAAGAATGCCCCCCCGGGACATTCCCGTTTTATGTATTCTGTGGGACGCTGGTGGAACGTGGCCTCCCCAGGTAGAGGGGGTGGGAGCCACAACGCAGAATGCGACCAAAAAGGCAGCTGTCGTGTTTGACCCTTGGCAGGGGGACTATAAATTACTGGGTTCAAGCCGCCTTGCCGTGAAAATAGCTCAGCTTCATTTCGTGATTTCAGGAACAAGACAGACAAACAGGGGAAACGGCCCTGTTTCAATAGCATGCGAAGCCCACACCCCTTCCCCAACATTTATTTATTTATTTATTTGAATTTGTATCCCGCCCTCCCCGAAGGCTCAGGGCGGCTAACAGAGGCATAAATGCCAGATTATAACAATAAAAACAGCATAAAATACAATAAAACACATACTACAGTTAAATAAGATTCTTAAAAATAAGTTAAATTATCGGTGCTCCAGTACTCACTCCGAATCGTAAAACCAAGATGGTGTTCTAAGGTGTTCTATCTAAACCACAGCAGTGTATGTCCCCACAACCCTGTCGTCCCCTCCCTTCGATGATACCCGCATGCACAACTATAGGTACAAGTAGGGGTCATTCCGTAGAAAAAGAGGTGCAGGAGCTCATTAGCATATAGCTCATTAGCATATGCCACGCCCCCGACATCACTGGAAGTGTGTCAGAAGGGGAAGCAAAAGGGAGGGAGGCATCTTCAGAAGCCTTCCCTTCCCTTCCCCAGCAGACCTGCCAAGGCGGGGTGGGGGGGAAGCGAAGAGAGAAGGGGTTTAAAGTTTAAACCCCTTCTCTCTAGAGTCATGCCGCGGGGGCGGCACGATCTTTCCATTGTATTCTATGGCCCCATTGTATTCTATTGTATCCCATTGTATTTTATGGCTGCAGGGCACCTGGAGAAGAACGGGGTGGGAATCCAGGCATTTAAATCCCCCCCCCCCCCCAGTCTCACCGCAAAAGCGGAGAGGCTCAGGGGGAAAGGAGGGCGGAGAAGGAAGAGGAGGCGGGGAGACATGCCTGGCTTGCCTGCTCGATCAGGGTGGGAAGCCAGGCATTTAAATCCCCCCCAGTCTCTCTGCAAAGGCTCAGGGGGAAAGGAGGGCATGTCTCCCCACCTCCTCTTCCTTCTCCAGCCAGCCCACCGCGGGGAGACATGCCTGGCTTCCCTACTTGATCTTCCCTACTCAATGGGGCTGGGAAGTCAGGCATTTAATTCCCCCCCAGGGGGGTGGGGCCTGGGCTCGTTTCTGCCGGAGTGCTACTCCGGTGTGCTCCGGGAGGAAACAACCCCTGGGTACAAGTATTGAACCATTAACTCCTGATTGGCCGCCTCCCAGAGTCCAGGTTGCTATTGTTCCGGAGCAACAAGCTCAGCCAGTCCGTGGTAACTAGCTCTTGAATGCCCCAGGCATAACAGTGACAATGATGGGAAGGGGAGGAGGCAAAAGAAGTCCCAGCCGGCAGCCCCCATCCCTCTATGTGCTTCATTGACGGCTCAGAGCTGTCAGTCAAACCCCCAAAGGCTTCCTGAAAGGTGCCGGGCAGCGAGACAGAAAAAGATAGCAGAAGAGAGATGATTCCTTTCAGAGAGCGCCTCTTCCCAGTTCTGCCTTCCGGGGACTTTACGGGGGAGCCTGAGCACCTTCCTTCCTTCCTTCCTTCCTCCTGGCAGTGGACTGCGGCTGGAGCACCTGGACCCCCTGGAGCACCTGCAGCCGCACCTGCAACGTGGGCACCCGCCGCCGCTTCCGCTCTGGCTCCGAGCCGGCAGCCTCTGCCGGAGGACACCTCTGCCAGGGGCCCAACGTGGAGATTGAGTTCTGCAGCCTGCAAGCCTGTCCTGGTGAGGGGGCTGGGGGGCGGGATCCGTCACTCCAGTGTGCCGGGTGCGGGTCAGAGGGAGGAGCCCAGTGTGGAGGCATCTCCTCAGGCATGGAACGGTGTGAGGGTTCTGCCAGGGAGCCACTTTTGGATGCCATGTGATTAGGCAAAAAGAGTACCCTGGAGCATGCACAGAGTGCCTTTCCTCAGTCCAGCACCGGGATCGCCACAGGAATAAACAGCTTTGAAAGGGGATTGGACGGATTCCTGGAGGATAAGTCTATCAATGGCTTCTAGCTATGGTGACTGAGCGGAACCTCCACATTCAGAGGCAGTCCACCTCTGAATCCCAGAGCCAGGAGGCAACATCAGGGGAAGGCCTCGGCCTCCGTGCCCTGTTGTTGGCCCTCCAGAGGAACTGGCTGGCCACTTTGTGAGACAGGAGGGTGGACTAGAAGGACCCTCCCTGGTCTGACCCAGCAGGGCTCTTCTGATGTTCTTCTCAGGGGAAGGCCTCGGCCTCCGTGCCCTGTATGTTGGCCCTCCAGAGGAACTGGCTGGCCACTTTGTGAGACGGGCGGCTGGACAGGATGGACCCTCCCTGGTCTGACGTTCTTCTCAGGGGAAGGCCTCAATCTCTCTGCCTTGTTGTTGGCCCTCCTGAGGAACTGGGCGGCCACTGTGTGAGGCAGGATGCTGGACGAGATGGACCCTCCCTGGTCTGATCCAGCAGGGCTCTTATGTGCTTCTCAGGGGAAGGCCTCAGCCTCTCTGCCCTGTTGTTGGTCTTCCAGAGGAACTGGTTGGCCACTGTGTGAGACGGGATGCTGGACTAGATGGACCCTCCCTGGTCTGACCCAGCAGGGCCCTTCTGGTGTCCTTCTCAGGGGAAGGCCTCGGCCTCTCTGCCCTGTTGTTGGCCCTCTAGGGGAACTGGCTGGCCCCTGTGTGAGATGGGAGGCTGGACTAGAGGGACCCTTCCTGGTCTGACCCAGCAGAGCTTTTCTGGTGTTTGTATGTTCTCCCGAGCAGGCATGAGTCCTGGCTGCATTTCTCCTCGGATGAATGCTGTTTTCCTTGGCCCAAATGGGGACGGAGTCCTGGCTGGGGCTTCCTGGCATGGTGGGGGCCTGGGGGTGAGGAAGGCAGAGCTGGGCACTGGGCAGCAGGAAGGCACCATGCCCGCACCGGATGGGGGTGTTCTGGGAGGGGCCTGCCTGTCGCCAGGGCTGTTCACTGAGCTGCACTCCCGGGGCTCTTTGGCCCGTTGCTCTCCCCCCCCCCGCTAGGCTCCGGCACGGAATGGGGTCCTTGGTCACAGTGTTCGGTGCCGTGTGGAGGCGGCTACCGGAACCGCACACGGGCCAGCACCGTCCTGCGCAGGATCGACTTTGCCACCTGCAACCTTCACCCCTGCACAGGTGAGCACAGAGCTTAGTCTCTGCATCCATCACAGCCCACTCTGTGTGGGGCCGGCGGGGAGAGAAAGGGGGTCTCATTTCTAAGCGGCAGGTTTGGAAATCTGTTGGGTCTCACGGAAGCAAGAGACGGAAGAGGAGCAAGACCCAGCAGTCCCATTCCCCCCCCCCCTCCAGTCTGGTTCAAGGTGTTTTGTTTGGCCTTGAGAAAGTCAGTAATAACAGGCAGCTACTTCTGAGGGTTTGATGCTGTGGCTCAGTGGCAGAGCCTCCGCTTGGCATGCAGAAGGCTCCAGGCTCAATCCTTGGCATCTCCAGTTCAGAAAAGGAGCAGGCAGGAGGGGACGGGAGAGACCTCCCACCTGAGACCCTGGAGAGCTGCTGCCAGTCCGAGTAGACAAGATTGACCTGGATGGACCCCGAGGGTCTGATTCAGTAGAAGGTAGTCTTTTGCTGTTTGGAGAAGACCTGGTTCACTGGCAGAGCCTGTGCTGGGCCTACAGAAAGTCCCAGGTTCAATCCTTGGCATTTCCAGCTAAAAGGGTCCGTTGGGAGGTGATGGGAAAGACCTTTCTCTGCCTGAGACCCTGGAAAGCGGCTGCCAGTCCGAGTAGACAAAACTGACCATGACGGACCCCAAGGGTCTGATTCACTCAAAGGCAGCTTCCTGGGTGTTCGTTTTAAAGGCAGCTTTGCAGATCAGGAGACGCCGCAGCAGTCGGGACCCCTTCCACCTGGCTTCCCACCCCCACCCACTCACCCCTTGCCCTTTTGAACCAGGTGACGTCCCAGGCCAGTGCCCAGATGGCAAGGTGTGGCAGGAGTGTGCTGAGGGACCGGCCTCTTGCGCAGAGCTCAGCACGGAACCCGCAACCAACGGGACCTGTCAGCCCGGCTGCTTCTGCCCCAGGGGGACTGTCCTGCTGGTGAGTACCCCCTGCAGCCCCTGAGGCCCCCGAGGGGCTAAACTCAGCACCTGGGAGAAGGTGCATCACGGGTGGACGTGGAACAGACTTTCAGTGGAACTGCACAGTCGTCATCTGCCCCTCTTAAGGCTAATCTACATTAAATACACCATCACTGTATACGTTAAATACATTAAATGCACGAGTCCTGTTTGGTGTAGTGGTTTGGTGTAGAGAGGCAATTTGGTGTAGCGTTTAAGGGTGCGGACTCTAATCTGGGAGAACCGGGTTTGATTCCCCCACTCCTCCGCTTGCAGCTGCTGGTGTGACCTTGGGTCAGTCACAAGTTCTCTCAGAGCTGTTCTCTCAAGGGCAGTCCTGGAGAGAGCTCTCTCGGCCCCACCTACCTCACAGGGTGTCTGTCGTGGGGAGGGGAAGGGAAAAGGAGTTTGTAAGCCGCCCTGAGACTCCGAGGAAAGGGCAGGGTATAAATCCAATCTCTTCTTCTCCTTCTTCTGTAGCACCTTAAAGACCAACAAAATTTGTGACGGGGTAGGAGCTTTCATGAGCAGTGACTCTCGAAAGCTCCTCCCCTGCCCCCGATATTGTTAGTCTTTCAGGGGCTCCTGGACTCTGGCTCTTGTCTACTGCTACAGGCAGACTGACACGGTTGGCTACCCCTCTTGATCTGTGAAAGGCACCATCATTGTATACAGGTGGAACGGGGCCCGTACCACTTCGGGACACAGGCAGAGGACTGCACAGCCTAACTCTCCCCTTTTTCAAAGACTCTCTGCTGGTGGAAATTTAGTATTCCAGGGAGAACCGTTTGAGTTCCGTCTTCTCTCTTCTAACTTGCTGCTCAGGCGTGTGGTGGCTGTCCCTTGCACAATCCCAGGAGTGTTGTGCCAGTTTCCACCCCCACCCCCAGTATGTGTATAAGCGCTGACACCTGAACACCTCCCCCATCGGAGTGAGACTCCAAGGCATGCCTGAGACAGGGCTTTTGGGGTTTCCAGTACTGGCACCAGCACACCTTCCCCATGATTCCCCCTCCCAAGACCAAGCCAAAAGCAAGACAACCCAGTTTCAAGCCCTCCTGGTTAGGGCCGGCATCAGCACATCTCGAGGGGTGGGGGGAGCTGCCAGGGCCCAGAGCTTTTTGGGGGTGGGGGGCACTGTCACTGACATCTCCCTGCCGCTTGTTTATTTATTTATTTATTATTTATTTGTTTCACTTTTACCTCGCCCTCCCCGCAAGGCAGGCTCAGGGTGGCTTCCAAGAACTGACAAGCAGTATACATTCATAATAGATTATAAAACATCAATTAAAACACAGCAATCAATATAAAACATTCATTAAACATTCATTAGATGGCGATAAAACTAAGGTGCAATTTAAGGACGCATTCGGCAGTACTGCCGCATTAGATCATTGTTTGTGTGCCCTCTTCCTGCCCATTCATTCGCAGGCGCTTTGGTACCCACGCTCCCAGCTTCCCAGCACAGACAAGAGCATGCATGTGGGTGGTGCACAGGGGCAGCGCTACCAGCTGCCCCCGCTACCCAATGCTGCCCGGGAAAGGGCGTGACTGTGGTGCAGGCAGTGAGAGGGCTTGTGAGTGGAGGAAGGGTACTTCTGGGTGATGGAGGGGGGGCCACAGGTGGGTGGAAAGGGAGACATCAGGGGGAGAGGGTAGTAGGCAGAAGGGGGGGGTTCTGGGTGCTCTGTGGTCAGGGGCCTCCCAAAACCTGGAACTGGCACTGCTCATCCCTGATTCCATCCAGAGCTCTGCTTCTCAACCCGCCCCCCCATTCACTCAAATAGCAGAATGAAGGGAGCAAACATGGGCAGAGATGCTTAATTTGCATGTCTTATGCTGACTGTGGAATTGTGGGATTCACTGGCCTCAAGGGTTGGATTGGGTGGTGATGGGGGGGAGGGTGCAGGCAAGAACGGCTGCAGCTCCCTCGCCTGGAGAGGGGGCCCCCCTCTGACTCCTGATCCTCTCTGCTTCCCCTTGCAGAACAGTCTCTGCGTGCCAGAGGAGGAGTGCCCGTGTGCCCAAGATGGGGTGCTGTATGCCCCCGGAGAGCAAGTCCCCAAGGGCTGCGAGAACTGGTCAGTGGATCCGCCTCCCATTCTCCCACCCCCTTCAACCTGGTGGCACCCCCCCCCATCACTTTTCAGCCTAAATGGGGCTCTTTTCCCTCTCTCCAGCTCCTGCATTGCCGGACGGGTGGGCAACTGCTCCCGAGCGGCCTGCGGGGACGGTAAGAACCCCTTAGTGCACACCCCCTTACAGTCAGTTTGGTGTCATGGTTAAGTGCGCGGACTCTAATCTGGGAGAACCGGGTTTGATTCCCCACTCTTCCACTTGCACATGGCTGGATGACCTTGGGCAAGCTGTAGTTCTGATAAAAGCTGTCCTTGAAAAAGAGCAGTTTCTGTCAAGAGCTCTCTCAGCCCAACCTCCCTCACAGGGTGTCTGTTGTGGGGAGTTCTTCTTCTTCTTCTTCTTCTTCTTCTTCTTCTTCTTCTTCTTCTTCTTCTTCTTCTTCTTCTTCTTCTTCTTCTTCTTCTTCTTCTTCTTCCTTGGAGAGTTTGTTGACCCAACCCCCAGTTCTGAGATGGCAGCCCCGTCATGATAGACCCTCCTCCGTGGGTCTGGCGGTCCCAGAATTGTCACTCCCTGGAGGGGGGCTGGCTGGACATGTGGCTTTTATCAACCAGCTTGATGGGCTTGTGAGGAGGGGCCGTGGGGCTCCGTGGCAGAGCCTCTGCTTGGCCTGCAGAAGGTCCCAGGTTCAATCCCCGGCAGCATCTCCAGTTAAAGAAGGACCAGGCACGAGGTAATGTGGAAGACCTCAGCCTAGGACTAGATGACCCTGGAGGTCCCCTCCAACTCTATGCTTTGATGACCCTGGAGAGCGGCTCTCAGTCTGAGCAGACGTTACCGGATGAAGCCGTGGTCTGATTCAGTGTAAGGCGGTTTCACGGGGAGGGGCCGTGGGGGCTCAGTGGCAGAGGCTCTGCTCGGCAGACACGTACCCATAGATCCAATCTCTTCTCTCCTTCTTCTTCTCTCTCCCTCGCTCTTCCCTTGCCAGTGAACGGCCAGTGGTCTGAATGGACCCCCTGGAGCAAGTGTTCAGCCGCCTGTGGCCTGGGGCTCCAGAACCGCTTCCACTTCTGCACAAGCCCCCCTCCGTCTGGGATGGGAGTGCCCTGCCTCGGGCCCGAGCGCGAAGACAAGCCCTGCCAAGTCCAGCCGTGTGCCAGTGAGTGCCCCTTGCGTCTCCTCACAGGGATGGCTCTTTGAGACCCAGCCTCTTGTTTGAGTTAGACTTTGGTGAGGGCAGACCTGGAAAGCCTTCCGGAAGAATGGCCAGGCTTTGGCCCCTGGGCTGTGGGACTTTTCAGTGTGGAAGAAGTGGTCACAATGACACTGCAATATCAGTGGCCTCCTAGGATGGGCATTTGGAGCCCTCCACCCACCCGCTCCACCTGGCTGGCCTGATCTCGTCACATCTCAGAAGCCAGGCGGGGCCGGCCCTGGTTAGCCCTTGGATGGGAGACCACCACGGAAGTCCAGGGTCACTTCGCAGAGGCAGTCAGCGGCCAGCCACCTCTGCACACCCCTTGCCTTGGAAACCCCATCAGGGGTCACCATCAGTCAGCCGGGGATTGAGGGCACTCTCCTCCACCACCGCACCCACACTCCCGAGATGCAGGGAAGC
Organism: Gekko japonicus; assembly: GCF_001447785.1. Taxonomy (NCBI): domain Eukaryota; kingdom Metazoa; phylum Chordata; class Lepidosauria; order Squamata; family Gekkonidae; genus Gekko; species Gekko japonicus. The sequence continues at coordinate 87,338 of NW_015167113.1, read as the reverse complement.
TTCCCACACGACCAGGGGTCATTTCGTAGAAAAGGAGGTGCAGGAGCTCATTAGCATAACGTATTAGCATAACTTATTTGCATATGCCACACCCCCTGACATCACCGGACGTGTGTCAGAAGGCAACACCCACCGCTTAGGCTCCACTGGACTGTTTTGGATTGCTAGCTATTGGGGGGGTGGGGAACGTGCAGATCTGTCCTCGCAGAGGAGGGAGACCTTGTACCAGAATAAAGCTTGGCCTTAAAGGTGCCACTGGACTGTTTTGGGCCGGGGGGGGGGGGGTGCTCTGCAGCTTACCTGGCTGCTTCTTGCTCTGACTGAGGGCTCCTGGGAGCAGGGGGCAGGGGGCGGGGCTTGTTGCATGTGCCCACCCCCTGGGCTCTTTACTGCTGGAGCTCCGCTCCCGTGCGCTCCTGCAGGAAATGACCCCTGCACACGAGGGAAACAGACTGGAAGTGGCGGCTGGCCTGAGGCAACAAAAGCCAACTCTTCTTGCCATCGCAAGGGAAGGCTTTCCTCTGTGCAATTTTAGTCTGTGGTTACTCGTTAGCATAAAGCAGGCCAGGCAGCGACAGATCACCCAGGGTGAAGAAGGGGTGGGAGTCGGGGACTGGCCTGCAGCAGTGAGAAGGGGGATTCCTGGAGATTGGGGGGGGGGCGAGGAGGGCTGGCTTGGGCCAGGGAAGGGACCTCGGCAAGGTAGGATGCCGTAGAGTGTCCACCCTCCAAAGCAGCCATTTTCTCCAGAGGAAATGACCTCTGTATTGTCTGGAGATCAGTTGCGATTCCAGGAGAACTCCAGGCCAGACCTGGAGGTTGGCAACCCTAGGAAGTTAAAGTACCCCTTTGCCCATTTCTCAAGAGAGTTGAGTCAACGATTTTTAAGGAGAGGGAGGAACAGCGGGGCCTGCCTCTTCTGCGGACACGGGCCCCAGAAGGGAATATGGGTGGGTGGCTTCTGTGCCAGATGAGGACCGGTTGTTCCCCCCCCGTGCCTTCTCACAGGGAGCGGGGCCTGGGGGGAGTGGAGCCCCTGGACCGGCTGCACCGTCAGCTGCGGGGGAGGCATGCGGAGCCGGAGGAGAGCCTGCGACAGCCCCGCCCCACAGAGCGGAGGGGACTACTGCGAGGGGCCTCCCGCCCAGGTGGAGGCCTGCCACTCGGACCCCTGCCCAGGTAAGTCATCATTTCCCCTTCCGGGCCCGTGGCCTTTTGGGAGGGTGGGGAGCACCACTTGGAGGGAAAGCAGCCCCCCACCCCGAGCCGATGAAGCTGATGACTGCCCCCTTTCTCACACAGTGCTGGACTGCTCCACCGTGGATGGCTCCGTGTACAGCAGTTGTGGCCCCTCTTGTCCCCGCACCTGTGACGACATCTCGGTGAGCCTCTGTGTACACGCCCAGTCTGTCTCTGTCTCCTTCTCCCCCCCCCCATGACCTATTGTCCTCTGGGCCTCGGACGCCTGCCCCCTCCAAAAGGCAGGCTCCATCCCGGTGCCACTTTTCTCTCCCAAGAATTAAGCCCCCCACCAATGCTCCCTCTAAGCTCTGGAGTCTCATGAGCAAAAATTCTCCTTTGTGAGCGACTGGCATGAAAGCTGTGAGCGAGCAATTTGGCTACTGCATCAATCAGTTTGCTCTGGAGCCATCCAGGGGTCATTTGGGGGGGGGGACGCCATCCCCCGGGTGAGGTGCGGGAGGGCGGGGCCTGGAGCTCCCTGCTGGTGCCCGCTGGAGGTCGCCGCCAGCTGTGCGGAGGACACACTTCCGGTGATGTCAGGGGGTGTGGCATATGCTAATGAGTTATGCTAATGAGTCCCCCTAGCTCTTTTTCTACGAAATGACCCCTGGAGCCATCCCTTCCCGAGCTGAGACAAACGTGTGAGCCGGAGGCTAAAAAACTGTGAGCAAGCTCACACTAACTCAGCTTAGAGGGAACACTGCCCCCCCCGCCCCATTAGGCCCCCAGGCTCCTGGATACATAGAGTGGGGGTGGGCTGCAGAGAGGTCACCGACCAGACCAGCCACTAGCCAGTGGGAGTCTTTGGGGTCAGGCTTTGGCCCCTCATGGCGAGCAGACAGACCGCTCCTCTAGGGTAAAGAACCCAAGGCTGCCAATAGGCCCCAGTCAACTCACCTGTCATGAGTAACGAGGCAGGGCTGTGTGTGTTAATTGTGCAGCTCCCCACCCCCCCACACACACTGTGTGTTCAGAATAAACGTTGCCCGTGAGGCCACCGCACTCTGCCTGATGTGCACTGATGCTTCTTATCACGATGCTTCTCCTCACAGCCATGAGGGCTAGCACCTTGCTTTTTAAATCAAACACTGGGATTCATCATCGTGGCTTCTGTGCAGTCCCACATGGGATCCGCGCAGGCGCAGGCCAGCCACGGAAAAGATTTGCAAGCTTTCTAATAGACTAGGAGTGCCCCTCCTCCCTCTGGCGCTTTCCCGCCAAAACGCTCACATGACCAGGAGGAGGGGCACTACTCCCTCAGTTCTCTTTTTGCCGCCACGGAGAGATCATCTCCACTGCTGTTCTCTGTGTTTTTTCCTCACCTCAGTTTTGAGGCTGAGATTTTTTATTCTCAACAGTTTTTTTTTTATTCAAGTGAACAATGAAATACATCTAAAGAAGATCTTATTTTTATTTTTTATGTTTTTGTGTGGATTTCCACTGTGTCATTATGGCCTATTCCCCCTCTGCTGAGGTGTGTGGACAAAGAGCCAGGCTGCGATGGCACTCTTCTGGAGTTCGCCTAGCCTGATGATGGCCTATTCCCCCTCTGCTGAGGTGTGTGGACAAAGAGCCAGGCTGCGATGGCACTCTTAGGAGTTCGCCTAGCCT
>NW_015167113.1:83919-84025 GCF_001447785.1 Gekko japonicus | reverse complement strand
CTGCTGAGGTGTGTGGACAAAGAGCCAGGCTGCGATGGCACTCTTCTGGAGTTCGCCTAGCCTGATGATGGCCTATTCCCCCTCTGCTGAGGGTGTGGACAAAGAG
>NW_015167113.1:77350-79030 GCF_001447785.1 Gekko japonicus | reverse complement strand
TCTGAGTGCACAGCCTTTCATTACCACTCTCTGTATGATGGCTCTTTTCAAAAGAGTGCTCTCTTTTCTTTACCACATTCCCACGTGTATGTTGGTGGGGGCACTTGCACAGAGCTTGCTGCTCTGGTACAGGAGAGTTCTGGGTGAAGGTCAGTTTGTGCCGCTAAACAACCCTTGATAAAAGCGGCCCTCGGTGGTCTCCTTCTGAGAGTTTCACACCCACCTCCTTCACTCAGTGATCTTGCTAATCTTCCCATGTGGGACTGCACAGAAGCCACGATGATGAAAACAAGGTTGCACTTACCTGTAACTGTTGTTCATCGAGTGGTCTTCTGTGCAGGCACACATCCCTCCCTCCTGCCCCGCTGTGAACTCTCTGGAACTTTAGTTTTCTAGGGGTCTCCGGTGGCGGCATGGAGAGAACTGAGGGAGTAGTGCCCCTCCTCCTGGTCATGTGAGCGTTTTGGCGGGAAAGCGCCAGAGAGAGGAGGGGCACTCCTAGTCTATTAGAAAGCTTGCAAATCTTTTCCGTGGCTGGCCTGCGCCTGCGCAGATCCCATGTGTGCCTGCACAGAAGACCACTCGATGAACAACAGTTACAGGTAAGTGCAACCTTGTTTTCTCAGCAGAACAGGCAGGTTTTGTGCTTGCTGTGTACAAGTTCTGGACAGCTGGAATGTAAATGGTCTGGCCAGAAAAATCTCCCTCCTACCACCTTCCTCTCTGTGGGTCACCTCCGGCGCTCCTGGAGAGTTTTTCTTCCTTCCCACAGACCCTCCTGAAGGGCATGGTCACCCCCTTCCTGTCTCTGCTGGTTTTCCCCTCTGAACCCTTATGTGCCCCTGCCTCCTGGCTCTCTGGGCCTCTGTCTCCCCTTTCTACTTGGCCTCTCCATCAGTGTTCCCTCTAAGCTGAGTTAGTGTGAGCTAGCCTCTAGCTCACACATTTTTTGTCCAAGCTCAGGAAGGATGGGGCTCCAGAAGAGCAAACTAATTGATGCAGCAGCCCAGTCGCTGGCTCACAGCTTTAATGCCCCAGGAGCTCAGGAGACTCCACCGCTTCATGCACCCCTTGTGCCTCCCCAGCACTGCCTCTGGACCTGTGAGCCCGGCTGCTACTGCACTGGTGGGAAAGTTCTGGACAGGAACGGCACGGCCTGCGTGGAGAAGCACAGCTGCCTCTGCCTGGACCTGCTCTCTGGCCACCGGTACCTGCCAGAACAGACCATCCCTCACACTGACGGCTGTAACACCTGGTGAGGCTCAGAGGCTATGTGGGGTGGGGGGTGGAGGTTCCCAGAAGCACTGTCATGACCGGGCCAAGGCCTGGGGTGGGGGTTTCAGCCAGTCTCCTTGTTTCTCTCCCCTCCCCCAGCACCTGTTCCCAAGGGAAGCTGACCTGCACTAACCTGGTCTGCGCAGGTGAGTATCGCCTTTGAGCTCCCAGAAGGAATGCTGGCATCTAAAGGGGAGGAAGAGGCAGGGGTCATTTCCTGCAGGAGCGCACAGGAGCGGAGCTCCGGCAGTAAAGAGCCCAGGGGGCAGGCACATGCAACAAGCCCCGCCTCCTGCTCCCAGCAGCCCTTAGTCAGAGCAAGAAGCAGTCAGGTAACTTGCAAAGCCCCCCGGCCCCCGGTCCAAAACAGTCCAGTGGCACCTTTAAGACCAAGTCTTATTCAGG
>NW_015167113.1:56400-77236 GCF_001447785.1 Gekko japonicus | reverse complement strand
ACACTTCCGGGGATGTCAGGGGGTGTGGCATATGCAAATGAGTTATGCAAATGAGTTATGCTAATGAGCTCCTGCCCCTCTTTTTCTACGAAGTGACCCCTAAGAAGAGGTATATAGTCAAATACAGATCAAGGTGGGTCGTTGTGTCAGTCTGTCTGTAGCAGTGGAAAAGAGCCAGAGCCCAGGAGCACCTGAAAGACTCACAAAATATGTGGCCGGGGAGGAGCTTTCAGGAGGCTCTGCTCGCTTCTTCAGACAGATCATGACAGGGGGCCGTGTCAGTCTCTCTCTAGCAGGAGAAAAGAGCCAGAGCCCAGGAGCACCTGGAAGACTAACCAAATGGGTGGCAGGGGAGGGGCTTTTGAAAGCATGAAGGGACTAACCATTTGTGGCAGGGGAGGCGCTTTTGTGAGCCACCAAAGCTCCAAAGCTCCACCCCTGCCACAAACAGCTTTTAAGGTGCTCCTGGACTCTTGTTCTTTTCTACTCCAGTGGAATACAGGAGACCTACTTCCAAATAATCTTGAGTTTTGTAGAAGCAGCCGTAGACCTTTTTGCAGGTGTTGTGATTTCACTGCACTGTCAGAAAGCCTGTTTGATGCGGTACCGTTTTTTATCACGGGTTTTCTTGCTCATGTCATGCTTTTCTGCCTTGTTCTTGTCCTGAATGGGCCAAATCATAAATGTTGCTGGCTCAACGGGTCAAATCATAAATCTTGCATAAATCTTGCAAAAACGATGCCACCCTGCCCTACCGGAGGGAATGTCAGCAAGAGCCCCACCTGAGAAAGCCAGCTGCCCTTAGATAGGTCTGTTGTGGGAGACCAAGGAGTGAGGCTTCCCAAGTCTTCCCAGCAACTGCTTACATTTCCTCAGGGAAGGTGCCCCCCCCCCATGTCGAGAGCACTGTGGTGGAGGGATCCGGCACCCCCCCCCCAGCAAAAAGTCACCCTCTGACCCTCCCCCTTCTCTGCCCCAGCTCCGGGAAGCTGGTGCGACTGGTCCCCTTGGAGCCCCTGCTCTAGGACATGCGGCAGTGAGATGGTGACCCGCTACCGTACCTGCAGCTGCCCCAGGCCCCAGAATGGGGGCCCCGAGTGTGAAGGGATGCAAGAGTATCACGGCGGCAGCGGAGTGCAGCTCGAGAGGAAGGAGTGCCCTGCGGCCACTTTCTGTCCAGGTACCAGCCCGTCAGGGCCCAAGGGGAGGCCGGGGGCTCTTGGGGTCCAGCATCTGACTCCAAGGGGCCAAGTCCTCCTCCTGTAGTTGCTTCAGCAGAGGGGTAGTTCCCTGTTTCCGTCTGGTTTGCAGACATCCATATAGTGTACCTAAGGGAGGGAGAGAGGGAGGGGGACTCCCCTGTCAAGAGCCAGTTTGGTATAGTGGTGAAGTGTGCGGACTCTCATCTGGGAGAACGGGGTTTGATTCCCCACTCCACCACTTGCACCTGCTGGATGACCTTGGGTCAGTCACAAGTTCTGTCAGAGCTGTCCTTGAAAAAGAGCCGTTTCTGCCAGAGCTCTCTCACTGGGTAGTGAAGGGCGGGGTATAAATCCAATCTCTTCTTCTTCTTCTTTTACCTCACAGGGTGTCTGTTGTGGGGAGGGGAAGGGAGAGGAGTTTGGCAGCCACTCTGAGACTCCCTTGGGTAGTGAAGGGCGGGGGATAAATCCAATCTCCTCCTCCTCCTCCTCCTCTTCTTCTTCCATTTGAACCTATTTTTAAACCGGGAAGGGGGGGGGCAGGGAAAGGTGCTTGACGGTGGGCCAGCAGTGGAGCTTTGAGAAGCTCCCAGAAGGTCTTTGAAGAAATGAAGAAAGACCATCAGAGGCCAATATCCCTAGGAAAAAGGGTTTGTTTGGCCATCCAAAGACACGTTCCCTCCTGACGCCTTTCTTTGGGTTTTAAACTGTTTCTTTGGGTTTTAAACTGCTTCAGCTGTCATGCCCCCCCCCACCGCAGCCGAACTGAAGCTGAAAGGGCCCTGGGTGTAGTCTGTCCCCTCCTCCTCCCCCCTCTGCCCCACTGACTCCAGCCAGGATGTTCCCACCCCCCACAGGCCTGTCCTCTGTCTTTCTTGCTCCCGCAGTGGACGGGGGCTGGAGTTCGTGGAGCCCCTGGACCGCCTGCGACGCCTGCCTGGGGGAGTCCGTGCGGAGCAGGGAGTGCACCAACCCGCCTGCCCGCTTTGGGGGCCTGCCCTGCCCAGAGGAGGCCCGGCAGAGCCGCCCGTGCCACGATGGAGCCACCGTGTGTGAAGGTGCCGAGAAGGGCCTCCCCGCTGCTGCTCGTGGGGTGGGTGGGGGGCCGGGGGGGCTGCCTGGAGCAGCACTTTGCCCCCCCCCAGGCACCATCCCGGATCTAGCCTGGAATGGAAATGAAGTTTGGCAAAGCGGAATTTGGCAAGATGCTCAGGTGTAGAGTTTCAGCTTTGGAGCCTGAATTTTATCTTGGCCCCGTGGTACCTGTGAAGGGGGGAATTTGGGGACAGGATTCATCACCAGTAGCAGTCCTGACCTCTGAAGTTGCCATTTTCTCCAGGGGAGATGATGTCTGCAGTCTGCAGATCAGTTGTCATTTCAGGAGGCCTCCAGGCCTCCCCTGGAGGATGACACCCTACACGGACATGTGCCAGTCCTACACGCACGTCATTCTTTGCTGCTGCCTGTCAGGTTTCCACCGTGGGCTAAAGAGTACATCTGTGGGAGGGATGAATACCGCCACAGCAAGCAGGGTGGGGAGAGGGGAGTCCCTGCACCCCTGTTCCCCCTCCTCTTTCTGCTACACACACACACATACACACACACCCCGGTCTTCCCGCTTGGCTCTCTTGTGCATGTGCCAAAGGACACCCTGCTGGCCGTCGGAGCCTGGGGATCCATCTCCCCTGCTCCCCGCCCTGGCAGCACACGGTGGGGCTGGGCTGGGAAAGGGAAAGGACAGCACTGCTGACGGGGCTCACAGCAGCTGGCTGCCTCCGGCCACCCGACAGCCAAGCTTAGCTCTGCCCCCTCCAGCAGTCTGGATGAACCCTCCACTTGCAGCCCCCCCCCATGTCCCCCCCCCCTTTGAGCCAGATCAGAGGCAGGTGACTTGGGTCCACCTTAAAGGGTGAGGCCCCTCCGTCCGGCTCAGAAGGAGCACCGTGTCCTGGGGACCAGGGTTCCCTCTCAGCTCTGAGTTAGTGTGAGCCGGCTCACAGTTCTTTAGCCTCCGGCTCACATGTTTTTGTCTTAGCTCAAGAAGGAGGGCTCCCGAGCAAAGTAGTTTATGCAGTGGCCAAGTGACTCGCTCAGAACTTTAATGCCAGTAGCTCACAAAGGAGAATTTTTGCTCACAGGACTCCACAGCTTAGAGGGAGCATTGCTGGGGACGGGCCCCTTTAAAAGCAGGGGCTTCTGGGTCTCGTGCCAGGAAACAGCCGGAGCCCACCCAGGGCTTTCCTGACAAGGGCCGACACGGAGGCACCTTCTGGGCAGGGATGTTGTGTGGTGCGAGCATCCCTTTCGGCCCCGGTGAGGCTGTGGGGGGCTTGGCTCTGGGGAGCAGGGCCGGCATCGGTGTGCCCTCCGGTGGGGCAGTGGGCAGGGCAGGGAGCGTCTGTCAGGGCCCCCTGCTGCCACCCACCTCCCCCAACGTGCCCTGGCTGCCCCCCCCCCGTGCTCCCAGCTGTGCACCCTTCCCAGTGCCCTCAGGGAAAGGGCTGTGGGCAGTGCAGGTGGCCGTGAGCGTGGGCAGTGGGCGAGCCGATGGACCAGGGGAAGGCTGCACAGGGGAAGGCTGCACAGACGGACAGGTGGTATGAGACACGTGGGTGAGTGGTCAGAAAGGGAACGCTGCCCAGCCCCCAGATCTGGAACTGGCCCCGTTGGGCGGCATAGATTTAAACTCAAACTGGGCAACTCTCTGAAGGAGACAGCTGAGCTCTTTGCCTCTGGTTCGGGGAGGTGGTGCGGACCTTGGCCGAGGGGGGGGGACTCCGTGGCAAGACGAGCCAGCTGAACTCAGGGACTTCTCCGGTCTCCCCAGACTGCGGCGGAGGCCAGGTGTCCTTCCCGTGCGGCAAGCCCTGCCCGCGCACCTGCGAGGACCTGCACCCCGACACCACCTGCCTGGAGAGCCTGCAGTGCCAGCCGGTGTGTGCCTGCCCAGAGGGGCAGCTGCTCCAGGATGGCGCGTGCATCTGGCCCGCTCAGTGCCGCTGCAAGTACCGTGCCAGCTGGTTGGGTAAGTCTTCCCCGGTAGATGAGGGGCCCCCGAGATGCTTGCCATGGGGCTCCTGTGCCCCCTTGTTCGAGCACCGGGGAGTGAGCCAGGCCCAGCTGGGCTGAGTGGGCTGGCCCTGTGATGGTCTCCGAGCTGCGACTCTGACGGGCTTGACTCCTCTGGGGGATGATGACTCCCAAAAAAAGAGGGGGGGGAGCTAAACCAATAAAGCACAGGCCTCCAAAGGAAGTTCAGAAAACTAACTGAGGGCCAAAAGTAAAAACAGAAGTAAGTGTACAAAAGAGTGTTTATTACAAAGACATATGCAAACCTAGTCGGGGCCTAAATAAAGCCTCATAAAATGTACAAAGGCCCCATTCACACGAAGGATTTGCCGCGCTAAAGGCACGCATGTCAGGCGGATTATCAGGGTGCAATCACACCGGAACATCTGGGAAGCGTAGCACACCCGTGGCCAACCCGTGGCATCCCGCCGAAGATGCGCAGTAAAAAAGTACCTTGGAAAGTGCACTAATATCCGGAAAACGCGAGGCAGGGGCAGGCGTCTGATCGCGGGAGCGCTAGTATCCCGTGGCATCCGGCGCCCATCCACGTCCCGTTGCAAACCGGATGTTTTCCGTAAGCGCATGTGCACAAACACGTAACTCAAAGCAGTGCTGCTCCACGGGTGCACACAAACGCAAAACACTTGCCGCACCGCTTCTTTGCCACGCTCCAGCATTGCCGTGTGATTGCCAGCTAACAGCCTAAGCGGGAAGACTCGGGGGACCGTGTGATCGGCTCCCGTGCTTTATTTTGCTCTGGGGCAAACAGCCATGCCTCCGCCGCCCCCCTCCGGTGTTATCTGGCCCATGTGACCGAGGCCAAAGTTACAAATACACACAAAAGAGAACAGTGTTATGACCTGACGCATTTCGGCTCACAGTGCAAGGGGACCAGGACCAGTTCTCCAACTAACCCACCCAAGCTTCCATGTGGGGCAGCACAGGGCAGAGGGCACCAACACCACATGGGCTTCGGCTTCTGCCAGCCATCAGTGGTGTGGGAGGGGGCTGGCATCCCCTCCTGGGCCCGGTTAAGGCCTGTGGGCAGCGGCATCCCCGGGAAGGTGCAGAAGCGCCTTTCCTTGGGGACACGAAATGCCCCGAACTCTTCTTCGCTTCAGAGGGGCAGCCCTGTTGGTCTGCGGTAGAACCCCTCATCGTTTCCTGTCCACGAGCCCCTTAGAGACCAGCAAGAGTCTCTGGGGATGAGCTTCCGAGAGTCAACGCTCCCCTGGTCAGATACGAACAGTGTTCCCCTCTAAGCTGAGCTAGTGTGAACTGGCTCACAGTCTTTTAGCCTCCGGCTCACACATTTTTTGTCTCGGCTCAGGAAGGATGGCTCCAGAGCAAACTAATTCATGTAGTAGCAGGGGTCATTTCGCAGAAAAAGAGGAGCAGGAGCTCATTTGCATAACTCATTCACATAACTCATGTGCATATGCCACACACCCTGACATCGCCGGAAGTGTGTCAGAAGGCAACACCCACCGCTCAGGCTCCACTGGACTCTTTTTTACTGCTAGCTATGGGGGGGACACACGCAGATCTGCCCTCGCAGAGGAGGGAGAACTTGTACCTGAATAAACCTTGGCCTTAAAGGTGCCACTGGACTGTTTTGGATTGCTATCGGGGGAGGGGCTCTGCAACTTCTCTGGCTGCTTCTTTCTCTTTGTGGCCCAGGGCTGCTGGGAGCAGGGGGTGGGGCTTGTTGCATGTGCCCACCCCCTGGGCTCTTTACTGCCGGAGCTCCGCTCCTGTGCGCTTCTGCAGGAAATGACCCCTGTGCAGTAGCCAGCTTTAGCGCCAGTAGCTCACAGCTTTAGCGCCAGTAGCTCACAAAGTAGCATTTTTGCTCATAAGACCCCACAGCTTAGAGGGAGCATTGGATACGAACTGTCCTTGGGAGGCAGTGGAGACTGGTGACAGGGTGTGTGTGTGGGGGGGTGTGTGTGGAGCAGCTCAAGGGGAAAGAGGAATTTGTCCAGACTCGCCTCCTCCCTTCCCCACAGGTGCCCCCGAGGGACGCAACCTTTCTTCCTGGTCGGGCCTGGCTCCCTGGGAGTACGCCGAGCCAGGGGAGGACATCTATGGGCCTTGCCAGAACTGGTGAGTGTGCGCCATCCAAGCCGGGGGCGCCTCCAAAGAGAAGGGGCCTCCCAGGCGAAGGTTCTACATTCTCCACACACACACACACACTTCCACAATGCCCAACAGGAAGAACCCACCAATCCCAGACGGTGCAATTCTTTCATTTACTTATCGTGATCTTTTTCAAGATATCGCGTACATTTGGTTGTCATATTTCACACAAGTTTAATCACATTTTCGAAATGCGCTGGAGAGTCGGCATCCGAACCCAAGCCCGTAGCTCCAGGTGCTGAGCATCCAGAGCCCTCCTTAGAATCTCGTTTCCGGCCAGACTCTCTGCTCCTTCTCTGGCACCCAGCCACTGGTAGAGCCGCTGTTAAGTAGTGGGTTCCATGGATGAATAGACCACAGGCCTAGTGATCAGCTCAACTTTATTAGTTATTTCAGCAACAGCAAGACAAGACTCCAGAGCCTCAGCTCTGTTAAATAGCATGTGATGGCCACACCCAAACACACCCCACTCCCAGTGATAGGCTGTTTACATAACATTACTACTTGATTGGTTACTTTCAGAATCCTGGCAGGCTATTGTTCTTGTGCTCCAAGCTCAGCCAGTCTCTGGGGTGATTCAATCAGGAATGATTCAGTCCCAATACATAACAGCCAAGAAGTTCCCTCTGCTGCCTCCTTTTTCCCCTCTGCCTTCCGGAGCTCCCTATTCCAGTTGCACTATTTCCTGTGCCTAGAGCTGCCCCCCAGCCCCCCCCCCATTGCCAGTCCTTGCCTACTTCACTGTCCTTCCCCTTCAGCCAGTCTCTGGGGTGATTCAATCAGGAATGATTCAGTCCCAATACATAACAGCCAAGAAGTTCCCTCTCCTGCCTCCTTTTTCCCCTCTGGCTTCCGGAGCTCCCTATTCCAGTTCCACTGTTTTCGGTGCCTAGAACTGCCCCCCAGCTCCCCCCCCCCATCTTTGCCGGTCCTTGCCTACTTCACTGTCCTTCCCCTCTTTCAGATCCCTCCTCAAGGCCCCCTTGTCCTTCCCCAACTGCACAGCCGCACGTCAGCGGCTCCTCCACTGCCAAGATCCTCCCTGCTACTCGCAGGCCGTTTCTTGGGTCTTCCTTGCCCCTCAGATCCCGTCAGGAGGGCAGCCATGTTGGTCTGCAGCAGAAGAGCCAGGTTTGCGTTCGGGAGCCCCTTACAGGCCAAAAAGATTTCCAGAGCATAAGCTTTCAAGCAGCAAAGTTCTAATCTGGGAGAGCCGGGTTTGATTCCCCACTCCTCCTTCAGTTGCACCTGGCTGGTGTGACCTTGGGCAAGCCGTAGTTCTGTCAGAGCTGTCCTTGAAAAAGAGCCGTTTCTGCCAGAGCTCTCTCAGCCCCACCTCCCTCCCAGGGTGTCTGTCTGTTGTGGGGAGGGGAAGGGAAAGGAGTTTGTGAGCCGCTCTGAGTCTCCAAGTGATAGTTCTGTCAGAGCTGTCCTTGAAAAAGAGCCGTTTCTGCCAGAGCTCTCTCAGCCCCACCTCCCTCCCAGGGTGTCTGTCTGTTGTGGGGAGGGGAAGGGAAAGGAGTTTGTGAGCCGCTCTGAGACTCCAAGTGAAGGGCAAGGGGTATAAATCCAATCTCCTCCTCCTCCTCTTCTTCTTCCTCTTCTTCCTCTTCTTCCTCAGTGTGTGCATTGATGAATGTTAAAAGTGCCGGCATTCACCCTCCTCCCCCTCTCCCATTCCCTTGCCCAGCACTTGCGTGGCCGGACGCCTGCGGTGCCACGTGGACCCCTCGTGTCACCTGCACGGCGGCTGGAGCACCTGGGGGCCGTGGTCACCCTGCACGCAGAGCTGTGGGGAGGGAGTCCAGTTCCGCTTCCGCCAGTGTGACAACCCAGCCCCCCAGAATGGAGGCCATGGGTGCGTGGGCAGCAGGGAGCAGCAAAGACCCTGCGCACACCGGCAGGACTGCCCAGGTGAGGAGGGGGCGAGAGGGAAGACCCCCCCCCCCGGGGGGGGGGGGCTTTTTCGGCACTCTTGCCCTCTCCGTGCGGCACAGCAGCACCCCCTGGCGGTAGCTCACCTTCAGCGCAGCAGTTTATTTATTTATTTATTGGGCTTCCTCCCCGGCACGATCAGATGCCGGGGCAGTGGGGGGGGGGACATGGCTTGGATTGATGATCATTCCCCTTGGTCAGAGGCCTGGTTCTGAGGGCCAGCCTCATGGGAGAACAAGAGATTGTGACGGAATCCCTCCCTGGAGTTTCCTTCAGCCTCTGAAAGGGCCTCAAGTTAAGCGAGGGGCTGATGCAAACTGGGAGGGGGGAGAACCCTGTAGCTTTTGTCTGGTGAGGATTCCTCCCCCCCCCAGCAGTGTTCCCTCTAAGGTGAGTTAGCGTGAGCCAGCTCACCGTTTTTTAGCCTCCGGCTCACACATTTTTGTCTCGGCTCAGGAAGGAGGGCTCCAGAGCAAACTGATTTATGCAGCAGCCAAATCGCTCGGCCACAATTTTAATACCGGTAGCTCACAAAGTAGAATTTTTGCTCACAGGACTCCATAGCTCAGAGGGAGCATTGCCCCCCCCATTTCCATGGGCCCCCATGTGGTGCCTGCACACTTCCTCCCTGTGGGATAAATACCTCGAAGAGGTGAATTGGCATCCGGCCGAGGAGGGAGAGGGCGGGGGGGGCATTCTCTGCCTGACCGCTTTCTTCCCTGTGCCTCGCAGAGGAGGAGGAGGAGGAGGCCTGGGAGGAGTGGTCCCCGTGGGCACCCTGCACCGTGTCCTGCGGTGGGGGAGAGCAAGTGCGCAGCCACCGGTGTCGCCAGCCAGAGTGCCATGGCTTGGCCACGCAGAGCAAGACATGCAACACACAGGTGTGCCTGGGTAAGTCACACACACACACACCCCGACACTCAGACTTTGGCAGCTAATAGAATTATGTACGCAAGTTATAGACCGGGGTTTGGATCCAGTGATGTGCAAGTGGGAGTGTGCGTTGATTGAGTGCAATTCTGCTTGCATGGCCCGGTGCTTCCCTCCATATCTCTGACAGCGCTCAGAAATTAACTGCCCCCCTACAGTTTTAGGACAACAGCCTGACAAGGTAGCCTAAGCAGTGCGTGTGCTTGTGTGTGTGCTTGACTGGCTCAAGGTCATCTTTCGTGGCACGCTGGGGGCTTGAACCCAGGTCTTCCAAAACTCAGTCCCTCCACTCTAACCACTACCCCCACAAACATTGCCTTTCGTTTTGCCGTTCTCTTTGTCTCCCTTTTTGTGCTGGCTGCTGCAAGTGGTCGGAAGGACTGGATCCGTGGCGTCTTCGTAAGCCGCAGTAACAGTATATGTAGAGCTTCTGGGTTTTGTATTTTTTTAAAAAAAGAGTTACTGAAAAGCATTGGGGACTTGAACCCAGTTCTCTAGCCATTGTAAGACACTGTCCTGGCAGGCCCCTGGGGCACAGCCCGGATCCTGCTGTATCCTGGAAGCGGTGCTGAGCGGTAGCCTGTGTCGTCCCCACTGAAGGGATTGCGGTCAGCAGCAGTGGGGAAAACCCTCTCCAGGGGTCTTCAGAGAGCTGCCACCAGGTGGGGCTGATGGACGCACAGTCTGGTTCTGTATCGGGCAGCCAGAGTCCTTGCGTGGCCTTGCATCCTGTGAGGGTCTGGAATGGGAATGATGATCAGGCCTTTCCCCAGCGTCTCTCTGCAGCTCCCAGTCATCTTCTGCCCGTCAAAACTAGTCAGACTTAGTTAGGGAAGAAGGGATGGTGGATCCCAAAAAACAGCGTGAGACGAAAGTTCTTTTCTTTGTGGTGTGAAGTCCCTCAGCAGTGCTCTGTGGTGGGTGGAGCTGGGGAACGCCACTCCGTTTTCTCAGAGCAGCCAGTTGCTGACTTGGGATTGAGGAGGCCGCAGGCTCCCGTGGGTCCCTTGTGACTGAGGGGGACGCACGCAGGAGGAGGCGGAAATGGCGTGGTGAGACTGCCTCTCCCAGTATGCCCCTGGAAGAGCATTACGCTCCAGAAATAAGAACTTGCTGGTTGTCCCCAGCCCGAGAGAGTGTCTGGTGGAACGCTCTGCCGAAAGATGTTCATGCCCTGCGGAACCTGTTACCTTTCCACATGTGAGGCATGTGAGGCGGAGATGTTCTGCCGGGCTTTTGGCTCAGGACAGTGACGGGACTTCTTCTGGCACTCTCATTCCTCATAGCCCCTCCCCCCAGGGAGGCTGGGGAGTTAGGATTTTCCGCCACCTTAAGTATTGTATTGTATTGCATTGCCCCCATCTGTACGCCGCCCGAGCCCGCTCACGGGGAGGGCGGGTTATAAATTTAAATAAATAAATAAGTATATATACTGTTGTTGTTTATTGTTATTTATTGGACTGTTTTTAATGTGGCTGTATGTGACCGTATAATACTGTTGTAAGCTGCCCCGAGCCCTACCTGTAGGGAAGGACGGCCTAGTAAATCAAATTCAATAAATAAATCAGAGTCCCCCTCTTCCCCCTTTCCAGAGGCGGGGTGTCCAGTGGGGCGTTTGTACCGGGAGTGCCTGAAGGAGGAGGGGTGTCCCTACAGCTGCGCCCACCTCACCCGTCAGATGGACTGCTTCTCAGAGGGCTGCGAGGAGGGGTGCCACTGCCCAGTGGGCACCTACCAGCACCGTGGGGCTTGTGTCCAGGTGGGGGGGCCTCTCTCTCTCCCTCCCTCTCTCTCTCTCTCTGGGCGGCTTTTCAGAACTCCTGAGTGGGTCATCACTCCATCACCCTTTTGGTTTTCCCTGGGGGAGCCCGTTCCTTCCAGTATCTGACTCGGCTGGCGAGTTAAAAGGGGGAGTGGGACCTAACCCAACCTCATACTGCAGGTGGGGCCGAGATTTCTCCTTGAGTCACAGCCAGGGCTTTTTTTGTAGAAAAAGCCCAGGCCACACCCAACAGCAGAAACTCATTAGCATAGTAGGCCACACCCTGACAGCACAGCACATTAGCATATTAGGCCACACCCCATGCCACAGAAGTATTGTCATCCAGCCACACCCACCTTTTGCTTCTTATTCTGTTAACCTTATTTGTTGTCAAAACCCAGGGCCCTTTTTTGTTGCAGGGACTCCTTTGCATGTTAGGCCACACACCCCTAATGTAGCCAATCCTAACGAGTTTCTGCTGTTGGGTTTGGCCTGTTATGCTAATGAGTTCCTGCTGGGTGTGGCCAACTCAGGAGCCAGCTGGAACTCCGTTCCTGTGCGTTCCTGCCCAAAAATAGCCCTGGTTACAGCATCTCCAGAGTACAGTCAGTTTCCCCGGAGGAAATGGCAGCTTGGGGAGGGTGAACTCTAGGGTGTCACCTTTCTGCTGAGCTCTCACCCACCTCCCCAAACGCCACCCTCCCCAGACACCGCTGCCAAATCTCCAGGAGTCTCCCAGGGTGGAACTGGTAATTCTAGGACCACCCCTGTTGCCAACTGGCCCTCCTCGTGGTGATTTTTAAACGGCCAGATTCTCCTCTAAGATAGTGTCGGTGGCCACGGGCAGGGCTCGTCGTGGCCTCTGTCGTGTCTAACCTGGCTCTCCGTGCTCCCAAGAGATCCGTTTGATGATTCAGAGCGGGCCAGGGTTTCTTCTCAGCCTGGGGGTGACTTCGTGCCTCAGCTCCATGTCCGCTCTCCCCCTCTGGGTCCTCCTCGGGACTTGGGCTTACAGGGAAGCAGCCGTGTTCCCAAGCACCCCCACCCACGCCCCTCTCCTTGTTCCCTCCCTCCGGCCCAGGAATGTCCCTGCGTCATGACCGAGGGAGCCCTGAAGATGTTCCGGAACCACTCCTCCGATCATCCCGGCGGCTCTCCTGCTGCCTTGCAGAGTTGGCTGCCTTCCCTTGGGGAGGAGGTGCCGCCAAACACCACCATCCATTCTGCCTGCAGCAACTGGTGAGTGTGGGACCCAATTTAAATGCGGGGGGGAGGGGAGGGGGCTGTGGCTCACTGTTAGAACATCAGCTTGGCAAGCAGAAGGTCCCGGGTGCGGTCCTTGGAAGCCACCCCAAGTTGAAAGGATCAGGGAATAGGAGACATGGGGCACCTACCTGATGTTGGACATATGTGTGTTGCAAGGTCTGAAATCCAGTCATTATAGGGTTAATGCGCTTCCCCTTGCCTGCTGTTGCTTAGACTGACCTGGGAGGGAACCTGGCAGAAAGCCAAAGGAAAGAAAGCCCGGGAAACTGAAGCCTGTTTACTAACAATCATTGGTCAATGCATTCAGGTAATTTCCTTCCAGGGGTCAAGAAGAAAGGAAGAATCTCCATTACTATCAGTGTGTCTGTTGTTGCAAGCATGTAGTCTTGTGTTTGTTATTTTATAGATTTTCCCGTGTACCCTTCCCTTTAGAAATAAAGATTTTTACATAGAAAGAAAATGCCTCCTCTCCAGTGAACAAAGATCCATTGCAAACTCTGAATATTTTTACTATTTTTACCGGTTTTCCAGCACCTGAGACCCTGAAGAAAAGCCACTGCTGGTCTGAGTAGACAGTACTGACCTTGATGGACCAGGGGTCCAATTCAGTAGCAGGCAGTTTCATATGTACATGCTCCCTTGTGTGGAGGCTGCCTGTGCAGAGGCAGCGAGGCTGGACATTTCCCAGTGCTTTGACAGCAGCTGATCTCCTCGGCTACATCATATCCTTTGGGTCCTAGCTTGGCATCCTCACTCCCCTCTGGACCTTTCTCTGGATCCTCTACAATGGACCTCACAGGGCTTTTCTCATTTGCGTCCATGTGCCGGTGCTGTGTCTTTTTCTTTTTCACCTGTTTTGCTCCCTCTAGTGGTCGCTTCAGTATATCATTGTTGTGTCTCCGGCAGCAATATTTCAAAGCGACCACTAGATGGAGCAAAACACTTGTGGAAAACAAAAAAAAGGCACAGTAGCGGCACACAAGCGACGGAAATAAGAGAGCAGAAGAGTCCACCTCAAAGACTTTTGGGCTTGGGTTCAAGCAGGCAAGGCAAAGATCACACATCTTGTTCCCTCTGTCAAATGCAAAAGGTGTGTTTGTGCACCCTCAGTTTCGCTCAAGTAGGGGTGTAGCCAGAAATGTGGGGAGGCATGGCGAAATCCAGGGGGGGCACTCCGACTATGCCTGCTGCTCTTCTTGTAGCAGCAGAACAAGGAGCTCCGGCTCCGCTGCAACCTCTAGTCCTTTTGATTGGAGAGACTCGATTCTGGGCTGCTTTTCTGTGTAAGGGTGGGGGTCTCCAACTCTCTCTCTCTTGCATTTTGCAATTTTATTTTATTTTATTTGCGTTTTTAAAAACTTATGTTTCTGACCGGAAAAAAGAAAATGAGATTGAAGCATCCCTGACTGTGCATGTGGTCATTTTGGGAACGACCTCGTCTTACATTCTTTAATTTTCTTGATTTTTTTGCCTGAGGGGGGTGTTGCTCATCTGTGGTGGGGCATTGCCCCCAAATGCCCCGCAGTTGTTGTGGGCCTGCCCTCAAGGCAATCTGGGAAAGGGATTTACTCCTTCCACTTCCACTTGCTTTTGATACTCACAACCACTTTCCCTGCTTTCTATTAGCACTTTAAAGAGGAAAAACACATGATTAGGAAGGACACATCTTTTCCTTTAAAATGCTCATAACGGAATGCAGGGGAGGTACTTCCATGCAAGGAAACTGATTGCAGAAGGCCCGACCCTGGCAGCTCACTGACCAGTACTGAGCTTCTTGCTGCTGTGCACCCTATGCCTTTAAATTCATAGAATGTTGGAGTTGGAAGGGACCTTGGAGGTCATCTAGTCCAACCCCCTGTACTCAGCAGGAGCACAGCCGAGCGGCAGCCCTACAACATACCCGAAAGATGGTTGTCCAACCTCCACTTGAAAACATCCAGCGAAGGAGCATCCACCCCCTCCCGAGGCAGACTGTTCCACTGCTCAGCCACTCTTACAGTTAGGAAGTTTCTCCTGATAGTTAGCCGGTAACGACTCCCTTGTAATTTCCACCCATTAGATCTAGTCTTGCAATCCGGAGCAAGAGAGAACAGATCCGCTCCCTCTTCTACATGACAGCCCTTCAGATACTTGAAGACCACAATCATGTCCCCCCTAAGCCTTCTCTTCCCCAGGCTAAACAGACCCAACTCCTTCAGCCCTTCCTCGTAAGAGTTGGATTCCAACCCTCTCGCCATCCTGGTCGCCCTCTTCTTTCCCCTCTAGTGGGGGGAGAACCCTGCAGTGGTGCTTCCTTCCCTGTCCCAAGCAGACTCTGCAGAGCAACAGAATCCCCCTTGGGACACGGAGACATCGTAAGAAGAGCCTTGTGGCCCCTGAAAGACTAACCGCATTTCACCCCAGCCCGAGTGCGTGTGGACTAAAGCTCTGTCTCATGTTTCCCCCTGATTTCTTCCCTTCGACTCAGCTCCTGTCACAACGGACAGCTGACCTGTGTTTTCTCCCTCTGCCCCGTGGATGGCGGCTTCACCCCATGGAGCCCATGGACACCCTGCTCGTTGACCTGTGGGGGGCTGGGGAACATGACCAGGTCACGCGAATGCAACAATCCCTCGCCTGCCAGTGGGGGGAAGGAGTGCCTTGGCCCCCGAGTTGACATTAGGTACTGCCAGACACCAGATTGCCAAGGTAAGAGGCATTAGGCGGGGGGACAGTGAGCGGGGGGGGATACAGTTGCTTTGCTGGACTGTCTTTTGCTGTGTTGGTCTAGTGGCAGCCACCTGCTGGCTGATGTACAGGAAGGATGCCCAGTGTTGCCGCCGATGGTCCAGGACCTTCCGGTCTGCATGACCCACACAGACGGAGCAAGATGTGTGGTCCGTGGTAGAGGGGATCCATGCTGTCCACCTACATACACAAAATATCACAAATGGACCCAGTAATTTTGTAAAGTCAACAATACACAAAAGGATTACTGTACATGTTCATACTTATTGAAAACACATTAGTAAGTCATGCTGGTTTCTACTTGATTTTAAGTATCTACTATAGGAGCTATCCTTAGCCATTTTGGAACTTGAAATTCCTGTTTTTGGACGTTGTGAATAACTACTCCAACACAATGATATTTTGAAAAAGACCCTGAAACGAACTTCGAAAACTCGAGCTGTTCGTCTTACTTATGAAATAAAGAAGAAAAAATTGGGATTTTTACATCAGTATATGTTCATTGATGGTTATTTCATTATTTTGGAGTGATTTGAACCTTATTGCAGCAATTTCTTGTTCACTATTCTTGCTACTCCTATTTTGCTGTGCCCTTTGTTGTATTCTCACCTACATACACAAACACACACAGGCCGATTTCGCAAAAGCAGTTGTGCCGCCCTCAGTCTGCCGTTTCCCCCAGTTGTAATGCTCGATTTCCTGCTATTTGCTGCGTAGCCACGACCCGCATCTCCCCCCGATTTCCCCCACGTCTTCTTGATCCTAAAAAATAAGGATCAAGAAGACATGGGGGAAATTGGGGGGGGGGGAGATGTGGGTCGAAATGTGGCTGCGCAGCAAATAGCGGGAAATTGAGCAGTACAACCGGGGGAAATGGCAGACCGAGGGCGGAACAACTGCTTTTGCGAAATGGGTCACAGTTTGTGCTTCTGGGTTACTCCTCCCGCTCAGCATTCCCCCCCCCCCGCTCTGATTGCCTCTTGCCCTGTCTCTCTGCATCCTGACTCCTTTCTTCACAACACCCCTCCCGGACGGGGAGAGGAAGACGCTGGGATCTCCATTCCCACTCATATTTGATGCAGAGAGATTTAACTTGGGAAATCTCACCTCCCCAAAAACATGTTGGTCTCTCTAAGGTGCTACTAAGGAGCTGCGGTGGCTCAAGTGGTTAAGACACTGAACTGCAGGCTGTGGAAGGTCGGTAGTTCAGCAGTTCGAGACCCGAGTGCCGCATGATGGAGTGAGCTCCCGTCTCTGGCCTCAGCTCCTGCCAACCTAGCAGTTCGAAAGCAAGAAATTGCAAGTAGATAAATAGGGACCACTTTGGTGGGAAGGGAACAGCGTTCCGTGTGCCTCGGAGTTTAGTCATGCCGGCCACATGACCACGGAAACGTCTCCGGACAGCGCTGGCTCTTCGGCTTTGAAACGGAGATGAGCACCGCAACCCTAGAGTCGGACTCGACTGGCCTTCGAGCAAGGGAACCTTTACCTTTAAGGTCCTACTGGATTCGAATCCAGCACTCCTCCCACTGGCCCTCAAGTTCCCCTGAGGAGAGACTGGAGGCTCAGCAAGCCGCCACGATCTGGCAGAGGCCGCCATCTTATCAGCCCTTCTCAGGGCCCCACAGAATCCTGCCAGGCTGTTGTTTCGTTTAAAAACGTCTACAGATGTGTGCTAGATGCCCACAGAATAATACAATAACAAAAGAGATTCGATTAAAGCCATAGCATCATTCTGTGCCATTAGAGGCATAGTCTGGGTCCATTTGACTTTGGCGGCGGCGGCAGCAGGCTTGGAAATAAGTGAGGAGAAAAGCAAATCAATGAAAGTGTCAACTTGAAGGTAACATTGAATGTGAGATTCCTATATAGGGTTTGTTCCTGAGGAAAGACCAGAGGTCTGAAACACTTAAATATCCGGAATAAGTGTTGGAAGAGAGACTGAATTTGGAGCAGACTGCTCTCGAGAATGCAAGACTGTTAGAAGGATAGTGACTGAGAGAGTCTGGAGCAGGCGGCTGTGTGTGATTTTATTGACCTTTGTATTTTTCCTGTGAAGGAGTAAGGGGTTGCTTTTCATTCCCAGACACTAAATCTTGCTATGGCTTTAATCTAGTCTCTTTTGTCACTGTATTATTCTGTGGGCATCTAGCACAGATCTGTAGATGTTTTTTCATACCAGACTGTCTTGGGATTGTGTGTTACTCTTGTGGATTGTTGTTTCGTTTAAGACATCGATTGTCCGACCGACGTACAATATTCCTGGCATGCTGGAAATCTGGTTGTTCTATATCTTTGCAGCACCTAGTATATTTTAGGCACCCTTATAATTGTGTCTGGTTGTTTATGAACTTCATTTACATCCCGCCTTCCCCCCCCCCGGGACCCAACGTAGCTGGGGGGGAGGAGGAGGAGGAGGTGGATGTCCCTCCCCTGCCCCATATTGTATGTCTGGTTGTCTTGGTCCTGCCAACGGCTGATTGCAGCAGGGCAGGAGGGAGGCAGGAGGGGCTGCTTGCGATGCGCTGCACCCAGTAAGTCAGCTCTGTTCTCCTCCACAGTTCTGGCCGGTCCCACGAAAGAGCCCGTCTCTGGCACCCCAGGTGAGGGGGAGGGAACTCCTCAAGCCGCGGGGGGGCCCGGCAGAGTCTTCGCTCCGAGGGATGCCCCTTCCATTGGGGAGGGATCAAGCCCACAGGGTGGTGAAGAGCTAGGAAATCGACTTCCTGTGACTTTCTGCCCCCCACTCCCCAGGCTCTGAGGAGGACCGCTTCACCCCCTGGTCCCCCTGGACTCCCTGCTCCAAGACCTGCACCGACCCAGACCTCCCAGCCCTCAAGACCCGCATGCGCTTCTGCCCCGGAGGGGCCAACTGCACGGGAGACGCATTCCAGGAGCGAGAGTGCAATTTGCCCCAGTGCACAGGTGAGAAGGCCGGCCTCCCTCTGGATGTGAGTGTGTGCGAAGGGATGCGTGCGCATCTCCCTCCCTTGACACGAGAGGAACACCGGCTTTTGCCTGCCCGTCTCTAATGTGAAAAGCATGGAAGAAGGTTGGCAGAAGGGCTTAGAGGAGGTGGCCATGGGGAGGGCTTGAGGAGGGGCTGTGGCTCAGTGGAAGAGCCTCTGCTTGGCATGCAGAAGGTCCCAGGTTCAATCCCCGGCAGCCTCTCCAGTTAAAAGGACCAGGCAGGGGGTGATGGGGAAGACGCTCTGTCTGAGACCCTGGAGAGCTGCTGCCAGTCTGAGTAGACAATACTGACTGAGATGGACTGATGGTCTGATTCTGTGCTAGGCAACTTAGTGTGTATGTGTGTATGTGTGTGTGTGTGTGGCATAAGCAGCCCCCCAAACCTGGGACTGGGCAACAGGTGTTTCCTGGGCATTCTTTTCCTGGTGGAAGGAGCTCCCGGAAGAGATCCGGGCCCTGTGGGACCTTGTCCAGTTCCGCAGGGCCTGCAAGACGGAGCTCTTCCGCCAGGCATTCACTTAGGAGCCGCCGCCACCACTGTTGCCACCAACGATTCCATTGAACATCTGGAATATGGAACTGGCCCACTATGGACTATGGATTACGCCATTTAGTATCTAGACCATGGGACTGGCTGTAAGATTAGGAGATTGCTGGAATGGAAAGTCATGCCATCTATGTTAATACAGCAATCACTGTATATGTTGTTGTTGTGATGCTAAGAATATTTTATAGTATTTTAATGTTTTATAGTTTTATGCAGGGCTCTTTTTGTAGAAAAAGCCCAGCAGGAACTCATTAGCATAATAGGCCACACCCAACAGCAGGAACTCATTAGCCTATTGGGCCACACCCCTGACAGCACAGCTCATTAGCACATTAGGCTGCACCCCTGTGTTACCAGAAGTGTGGTTATCCAGCCACACCCACCTTTTGCTTGTTATTCTGTTTACCTTGTTTGTTGTCAAAACCCAGGGCTTTTTTGTAGCAGGACCTCCTTTCTCCTTTGCATGTTAGGCCACACACCCCTAATGTAGCCAATCCTAATGAGTTTCTGATGTTGGGTGTAGCCTATTATGCTAATGAGTTCCTGCTGGGCGTGGTCAACTTGGGAGCCAGCCGGAACTCCGTTCCTGTGCGTTCCTGCCCAAAAATAGCCCTGGTTTTATGCTAATTTGGCATACTTTGCCGTCTTCTGTAAGCCGCTCAGAGCCTGTTTGCAGAGTGGGCGGGGTATAAATATAAGCATAAACAAACACACAAACAAAGCCCTGCCTGAGCCCTCCCTTCTAGCAGGAGGGTTTCCCAGGCTCCCAGAAACTGCCTTCAGAGCCACGGCCCCTCCTCCTCCTCTCTCCCTCTCCCCCTTTCCACAGACACCCCGCTGTGCCAGGGTGAGGCGTGCTTGGACGTGAACTGCACCTGGAACCCCTGGTCCCCATGGAGTGAATGCTCCCGCACCTGCGGGGCTGGGCAGCAGCGGCGCCTGCGCACCTACAACCCGCCTGGGCAAGGCGGGCATTGGTGCCAGGACATCCTGGTGGCCAACACTGAGCGGCGTTTCTGCAACCTGCAGGCCTGCAAAGGTAGGATCTGGATGCCAGTGTGGTGCAGTGGTTAGAGTGTCGGGATTAAGGTCTGGGAGGCCCAGGTTCGAGTCCCCGCTCGTGCCGTGGAAAACTCACCGGGTGACCTCGGGCCAGTCACGCTCTCTCGGGCTAAACTACCTCACAGGGTCGTTGTGAGTGGTTTCACGTATTTTAACACCCTTTTTCTTTTGATTGGGTTGCCCAGACCTTTAATGTTGACTGAGCATATTTTTAAAAACTCCATGTTTAATGATCTGGCTTGATTCCTTGGAGCTAGTCAATCCATTTCTTCTATCAAATCAAGACTTCTGTGGGTATCATGAATAATACATCCATTTGTTTGTGGGGGGTGAGATATAGTAGATGGTATTTCCATAGGTTCCAAGCTTGGATTTGTCCTATCAGTTTGAATTAAAGGGGATGCGGGAAGATGCAGAGTGACTTGTGAAGGGTCTTGGGTTGACAAATCATTTCCCATTGCTGAACTTTCCCCTTGAAGTGAGGTAGAAGTAGGTGAAGTCTTGGACACAGGGTCGTTGTGAGGATGAAGTGGAGGAGAGGGGAATGATGTGAGCTGGTTTGGGTCCCCAGTTAAGAGAGGATGATGATGATGATTGCTTCTCCCAGCTCATGCCGAAGGGCCTTTGCCTCTCCTTCAAATACCTGCAACCATCCTGGACGCATCTCAGTTTCGCGGGAGGGACTTCTGGGCCGTCAGATGGGAAGGCCCAATGGCTGCATTGCAAACGAGGCTCAGGGTTCAGCCAGTTTCTCTGGAACAGGGTCCTCCGTGCGGTGCCCACAGGTGCCCTGGTGCCCACTGATACCTCTCCCGGTGCTGGGCAAGTGTTTTTAGAAAGTGGGTGAGGGCAGGTAGGTTTTTGATTGTCCACTGGAGATCTGATTGGTTGTGCAGATGTTTTAAAATGTAGCTTTGGCGGTAGCTGCCACCGCAGCACGGGGATCTTCGCGGCGTGGTGGAGAGTAGAGGCTGCGGCAGCCATTTTGGGGCTGGGCCCAGCACACCGTGTCAGAATTCCAAAGGTGCCCGCAACCTCAAAAGGGTTGGGGGCTCTGCCCTAGAGGAATTCACACTCTGAGCAAAGGCCCACAAGCCGCCTGTGGTCCCTGCTCCCCAGCATCCTGGTCCCTGGTCTCCAGCCAGTCGGGCGCAGTGATTAGGAGCAATGTTCCCTCTAAGCTGTGGAGTCTTGTGAGCAAAATTTCTACTTTGTGAGCTGCTGGCA